>NW_008825829.1:0-23343 GCF_000691245.1 Trypanosoma grayi | reverse complement strand
TACCCAGCGCCAAGCCACTCAGTACGTCATCTGACGCAGCAGCAGCAGCGTCCTCCTCGCCGCGCAAGAGCAGCCTCGCCAGGTTAGACGAGCACCGGCCCTCTTCATCAATCAAGGAAGTTGTGGCACCATCCAGAATGGTAGCGGCCGCATCAACTCCACGAGACAGAAGAACGGAGAGGAGAAAACACAAGACACCTGAGCCTCTGGGCTGCATCCAGTGCTCTAAAAGGGAGTGGAGCGACTCCTCGACCTCGGGCATCGAGAAGAAGTCATACTTGACACTTAAACGTACCATATCCGCCTCCACACTATTCACCCCTACTGGTCCATTCACAAGACGCACACGTCGCGGATCCGGTTGAGCACTGGAAAGGATCGTCGTCAGCGCCCGCAGGAGGCATTGCTGCTGATGCCGCTGGACATCGACGAACCCCCCTCGGAAAAAGTATGCACATATAAAAGCCTGCACAACGGCAATGACACCGTCGGGACCTCGTTCCCACTGGACGAGTCCATACTCCACATCCTCCACAAATACAAACCCCTGCTCTAGAAACGAAGCAGGGAGAGATTTTTTGCCACAAAGTAACCTCATGATCGAGCGGGTAAGCTTCTTCCCGAGGCGAGACCCCAGCTCACTCTTGGGAGAGCCAGCAGGCCTTCGCTCGCTCTCCATTTCCCCCTCACTGCTTGTAGCGCTGTTGCTGTTGTTGTTATTATTATTATTGTTGCTGCTGTCGTCGGTTGCGATAGAACCCGTATACTTTTTGTGCCTCGCGGTGTCCCTCCGCCTCAGCCTCTTGTCACGCAGCGAACCGTCCAAAGACGATTTAGTGGACGTCCCCTTCTTCTCTTTACTACTTTTCTTTAACTTCTCTGGAGTCGGTGGAGCCTCGACAGATGCCCGTTGCTTCAGCTCCTCCAGCTCCATCCGTCGCCGCACACGAAGGGCGCATAGCATCTCCATGATCGTCTCGACCCCGTCGGCCTTCATCGCGCGCTGCGTCTCTGTCCCCAGTGCCATCAGGTCGGACATCAGCGCACGTGACGAGATGGTGTCGTTGTCGCGGGGGTGCTCCTCATCAAAGACGTGCAGCGTCTCCGTGAATTTTCGTCTATGCATGTACTCCCGCAGGAGGGCCTCCGACAACAGCTCCACCTGCCTCTCATGGGGCATCTCGTATACAGGAGAAGCCTGGGCCTTTTTTTGCGGCATCACTGCTGCACAACCTCAAGAACCTTTTGCTTCCTGCCGTTCTCTTTCCCTTCCGCTTTCCCTCTCTCACCCACTCTATAAATATGCACACACACACACACGCGCGCACTGGAGACAGGGAGCAACAGAAACCAAAGCAGACAGTGCGGAGAAGGCAGGTCCTGTTTACACCCAGCGCCATCATTGGGAACACGCAGAGAAGGCGCGGTCTGAGTGGAGGAGAAGGGGGGGGAAGACAGAGCACGAAAACAATAGGCTCAGAAGACACACTCACACCGGCATGCCGGTAGCACGGCGCACGGATCCCTCAGCTGCTGCTGCTGCGCCTATTCCCCTTTCGCCTGTGCCGGTCTTTTCAATCTCCACATAGGCAAATAGATCTAATGTGGGGATCTTCCCTGCGGCATAGTCATCCAGAGCTGCGATCATTGACCGCGTCACCTCCTCATCCTTGTGGCACGCTTCACAGCGAAGTGGACCGTCGGCGAAGACGGTCTTGCAGACATTGCAGAAAAAAGGAGGAGTGGTGGTCGCCACGTTCGGCAATGTGTAGTTGCTGGGGAAGATACCGCGCCGGCCACGCAGAGTCCCCTCCCACCACCCGTCGTTCCACTTCCGATGCACTTGAATGACGTCGCCCACCTCGCACACCAACTCATGTTTCTGTCGCGCCTCAAAGGAGAAGGCCGCGACGACGATTCTACACGTGACAAAGTTGCTTGGCAAAAGAAGCGGCTCCGTCACCGTCCCGCACGCAAGCGCAACGGCATCCTCTGACTCCTGTCGCTGTCGCATGCGCCCCGCCTCACTCTCGTTGACGCCGCACCACCACCCCGGCGACGCGCTGGGCCGCACCACCCCCAGCAGATCGCCCTTCCGGAAGGACATCTCCGACGCGTCGGCCGCCTTGTAGTCGTAGAGGCAGAGGGCCTTGTTGCAGAAAGTGGGCTTCTGCTGCGGTCGCATGTTGGACGAAACGAAGCAGTTGGGGAAGAGGCCACACGACCCCTCCGCGTGCCCGGGCGCGACGACGCAGCCCTCCCAGTAGCCGGAGGTGCTCCCCTTCGCCGTCACGGTGATGACGTCGCCGCGCCGGAAACTGATCTCGCCGGCCTCGCACGCGTCGTAGTCCGTCAGCGCGACGCACTGCTCCATCGCTGCGGGAACGACAGGCAGACGCTCGGCACGGCAACGAGAGAGAAAGAGAAAAAGAGAGAAAGAAGAAAAACAGCCGATGGCACATTACCCTTGACGCAATGGAGCAGCCCATCTCCCTCTGCGGGCAGACGGCGTCCCAAGGGGCACTACACGGAAAGAGGAATCAAGAAAGCAGAAGAAACGAAAAAAAAAGTAACGAGAAACCCGTAACCTTCGACGGCAGCCCTCCGTTTTTTTTCTTTTCCTTCACCCTCCTCTACTGCGGAACCTTGCGGAGCTTCGCGTTGCCGTTGATGAGGCGCACATCAAGCTCATGGGCCTTGCGCACGATGGCCTTCCGCGACTTGGCGCCCACGGTGTGGGAGATGACGCCGGCGTACTTGCGGTTCTGCATCAGCAGCATGTAGAGGTCCTGCACGTTGTGCACGGGGAAGTTCTTGAAGCCCGATGGGGTGATGTACTTCGTCTTGCGGTCGCTACCGTAACCCTTGTTCGGCATGGCCTTCTGCCCCTTGTAGCGGCGGCGCACCGGCGAGTCCTCGCCCCTTGGCTTGCGCCAGCTGCTGCTCAGCTGCGGGAAGACTTCACAGCGGTGGCGCGTGAACTTCTTCGTGCGCTTCTTCACAACGCTCTTCGGGATGAACGGCTTCACCATACTGAGTTCCTTCACTGTGTCAAAGTAAAAGTGTTGTAACAAAAACGTCAATCAGCACAACCAAAAGGAAAAATAAAGAATGATCTCTTCCCATGTCAGAGCAGGCAGACCCCAACACGCACAGAAACACTCACACATGAGTAACGGGACCTCATAAGCACAACAAACAAAAAAACGTTATAAATTTCTCTTTGGGAGATTCCGCTTATCTCGAGACCTCGGTGCTGTCATGAGACGTGAAAGAGCTGCACTCATTGCGGCTAGTACTGACATTCGATCAATGAAGGTAAGAGTTGTCACGTCACCTTTTTTGCATTGAATGGCAAAAAGAATAGCCTTCCTTCCCTCATCGTTCATTTCATATTCCGATACAGCAGAGGACAGTGCAGCACGCCACTCATTCTCATCGGTAATAACCTCGACACCCCACCCCTTAGCAACCAAGGGGCCGCTTACTTGGTGCACCACACCCTCACATAAGGGAACTACTTTTCCAGCGCAGCGACCACAAGCGTTGAATCCCCTCACATTCTCGACCTTACCATCTGAAAAACAGAAGCGGCACTCCATACATAAACAAAACAATCCTTGGGCACAAAGGAGAGAGAGAAAGAATGTGGATACAGCCTTTACAGCCGCAATCACGGGAAGCCTCCCAATCCTTAGCAAGGGGCATTTGCCGATATAGTCAATGCGTGAATGTCCCCCGATAAGAGCTCCTCTTTGAAAAGATCGTTCACCATTCGATGTCGCTTAATGAGCGAGACGTCCTTGAACTTTTCGGATACAATAGCGACACTGTACTTACGGTCCTCCTCACTCAAAGCAATGACTTCAAGTGATGTCGGCTGGAGGTTCAAACGAATCCGAGACTCTATTTCCGCTGCAGTGATCATTCTTCCTTTCCCTCTTTTTCTCCTCCATAGCAAAAGTATAAACAGACCAAAAATGCTTCACGTTACACTCACAAAAAAACAAAGTAGCTGTCATCAACATCAAGCAATGACTATAGATACTCTACAAGAAGACTCCGAGAACAAAGACACCCCAAAATGAGGGGGGAAGAGAGACGCAAAAAAAAAGGCAATTACCTCCTTTGGTAGAGCGCCTTACCCACTTGCTGAAGACGACGACGGCTTTCACACCATTCGCGACGACGCAGAGTCACATCGGCAGACCATAAAAAGCGGCTTAGTGCACATTCCATCAACAAATCGGTGGTCACTAAATCACAAACAGCGCGGCGAGGTTTTGGGGGGATCTCTCTCGAAGTCGGGAGCACCGAGGGGCTTTGCTCTCCCATAATAGTAACAGGGACACAACAAGACACAGCATCGTCTTCAGCAGGTAAATTATCACAACTTGCAGAAAGAATTAAGGCACGGTTTGCATCTGTTGCCTCTGGTGCATCTATTAAATTACGCAACTCCTCTGCAGCGCCCAGCACGGGTGACAACGAGCACACTTCAGATGGAGGAAGCGCCTCGGGGGAGGCCTCAGCATCTCCACAAGACGCAGAGAATCGCGACGACGAAAATGGACCATATTCACACGAGAGGTTCAGAGTCCGTGAAAACTTGCGCTGCAACGAAAATGTATGAGATGTCACAATTTCTCTTCTATCAGCTTTCTCGACTATCTTGGCACTTTTTCTTGACCAAGACCGCATTTTTTCTTTTCTTTTTTTTTCTTCAGCAGAAGCGGCTTGCTGCTGTATTTGTTCTTGAAGCTTCAAGGCCTGCTGCTTTTCCTTTGCCTTAGAAAACAATCGTTCATGTGCTGCTTGAGAAGACTCTATTGGCTTCTTTTGGTTGTTAACTCGGGGAACAAAAGTCAGTTCCTCATTCAAGTGAGGCTCTAGAGGTGGCGGCGTTGAATGCCAGAGTTGTGGACCATGAGTTTGCTCGTAGTGGTCTAACGTAGAACAAAAAACATCCAAGGAGTAATTATACGGGAGATTTGCCTGGCGAACAACATCCCGTATATTTTCAATGGCTGCGCAATAGAGAGGAGAATACGGGCCATGGCACGTCTCCTGGGAAAGGTACTGGTACCATTCTTTCAATCGCCGTCGCCTCGCACGGAGACTTAGCTCCTCTGTTGATGGATTAAGTCTGGGCGCAAATACAAGTTTTTCTTCTGCAGTGTGATCACATTTTGTTCTCGGAAGCGTTTGAACAAGACGCTCCACAACATCATTGCTACTGACACGAAAAGGTGCCTGGCAGAGACGTGCATCCACCTCACCCCTTAGTTTTTGCAAAGTTAACTGGCGTTTTGCTTCGTACGCGTAGAGACTATCAATATGCGCCTTTACGTCGTCTCTAGTCCTAGTAACCACAGGAGGTTTATGTATTTCAATATCTTCCTCTCTTCGGCAGCGACGTCGATCAGAGTCCATGTGTAAACGTTCTTCAACAGGAACCACTGGAGCGCCACTACCTCGCACACGCCGGACAATGCGCTCAGACCCCTTGGAAATCATCGGAGTGGGTCGACACTCTTCGACCGCCTCAGACTTCCAAGCTTCAAGAAGAAGCCGCTGTCGAAGGTGAGCATTTGGCTTATAGCACTCAGGAACGCTTCCACACCGTTGAAGTGTTCTAGCCTGTTTGGTGATTTCTGGGTGAAATGAACAACTATTTAACTCATTCTCCCGTGCAGAACGTATAGCATTGCATTTCTCCTCTAATTCTTGTTTCATTTTAACACCTCTATAGTACAAATCAGCCAAACGGTTCCCCTGTTTCAAACACACCTGCCGTAGTTTATTCACAGCCTTGTCGCTTTCAATGTTCTCATTAGGAGGAGAGATGGGAATTGTCTCTTTTTGTTGCGTTTTTCTCTTTTCAACAGAGGCCCTCCAGAATGTGTCATTGGCCATAGTCCGAGGACGGTTTGCCTCTGTTTCATCACCGCGCCCCATACCACTAGACGTTTGATGATATGCACGTAAAGAACCAGAATGTGATAAGCAAGGTAGCTCAGTCCCACTGTGTCCCTCGTTTTTTTGGCCTTCGTCCAGCACTATGGGGGGAACCGAAACAATCCCTGCATTCCTTGGCAACGACGCTTCACCACGATCATTATTGGAAGGTAATGGAGGAATTTCACCGTGAGACATCCTGATATCCGAAGAACCACGCCCACTATCTCCATCAGCATGAATGTGACTTGAATCATTGCTGATTGTATCAGTTTCCAATACGGAAAACTTTTTAATGACCACAGCAGGCATTTTCTCCATAACAGTATCATCACAATCCTTATTGCGGCAATCAGGAGAATGTGGCGGAATCAACTCTGAAGCGGTGGTATCATTGTCACCATCATCTTTCGCCTCCTGCATAAGAGCCTTCTTCACACCCCCACACACCCCATACATACATTCAAGCCAAACATTAACAACAGAGGCGAAAGAAGCAGCCATAAAGAAAACATAAAGCACCTTTAAACATAACTTCGAAAACGTGCATATCAAACAGATAGGCATAACAGGTCGACACCTTCCAAAGAGTTAGAAACGTTGTAGTTACAGAATCATTGTTCCTCAACAACCTCGCTTGCTCTCAAAACAGGTAGTGGGCTTTGCTCTAGTGCCGCACCATCTGACTTTTCGCAAGCCGTTACAGGTGGCAAAGGAGAGGATAGAGTATTCTCCATTCCAGCACCCACTTGAGGAGAGCAAACCTCTCCTGAAGCCACACCAACGTTTTCATCAGTCGTTTTGGGGGCACCTGCCTCGTTTAGTTGCTTGTCAAGTTCTTCTTGAAGACTTTTGATTTTTGATTCCTGTCTTTCATTGGCTCTTGTCTGGGCAAGCAATTGGCCTCTTAATTTCCCAAGGGTAACTGAAAGTTCCGCCTTACTTTTCTTTTCCTTTTCCAAAGCATCTTGGGTTTCCTTTACTTCAGTCTGCAATCTAGAGACTTCATCTTGGCCATTGGCTGTATTGGAAGTATTTGGAGTCGGCGTCGCCGGCATAGGAAGAGCTGGTATATTCTGGGACAAGCTAGGACGCTCTATATCACTTTCTGAGGAAGCTCGCCTCCCGCTTTTGTGCCTCCGTCGTTCAGTCACATTTCCGGGCCTCGACTTTGTCCTCTCGTCTTTGCGTCGAATTTCATACGGAGAGTATATTTGAAATGCCTTGAAAGCGGCAAAACCTCCCAGCAATGTGGCACCCACGGCAATGACGTAATCCCTCCAATCTGCTTCTTTTGACTCTTGGCGAGTTTGAGGAAACGGTGGTGGTTGCGGAGTGTAAAGTGGACCTGCGTAAGGAGAAACAGGGCCTTGATGTGCCGCATACGTCGAATCACCCAGCGCATGCTTGGACGGCAGCGACGAATTGCTGGCGACCGGCACCACTGGAACACAATTTTGTTGGTTCATTATCCTCTTTATTTCTTCCATAGATTTTGGTTGTCCAGTTTTTTGAAAGGCTTCACATATCTCTTCAGTGGAGAGCCCCTTAGACTTTAAAAATAGCACCTTATTAGCAATAGGTGTAAGCTTCACACGTGGATCAACAAGAAACTTAACAGCGCTCAAAACCCGTTTAGCCTTCTCTGGGTCTTCACTGTTTATTCGCTTCTGAAACTCACCGTTCTCTACACTACCTGTCATTATGGCGTTCATTTTACTTCAGTGACTTTGAACTCCTCATTGAGTGAAAAAAGGGACGCGAAAAAAAAAAGCAATCGGCAGTGTGTAGAGCTTCTGCTTTGAATGGAAGAATCTGAATATCAATCACGGCCACCTCCTCCTCCTCCTCCGCTCCCACAAAAAAAAAAGAGTGGGAAGCACATTTCAATTCCTAACAGATAAAAAAAAAATAACGAGACCAGCACATGGTGCGGCCACGCCTTTTTTTTTTTTTATCCCTCAGCCTGACGATCAATAATACTTTGTATTTTTGCCTGATCATGGATATGCAACCTCCCTGTAGCGGCAGAAACAACAGCAATCTCGATGTTGCTTTTTGTCAGTTCTTCTTCCATGACTTGCTTCAGTATTTGAACAGCAAGATTTTCCGCCTCTTCAACAGACATATTACGGTGATAACGCTCACTGAAAACGGTCTGTGCAGCTTCAGCACCAGCACCGATTGCCTGAGCGTCATAGCGAGTGTACGTCCCGCTAGGATCAGTTTGCCAAAGCTGCGGCCCATTCTCATCCACACCAGCAATAAGGAGCGAAACACCAAATGGCCTGGACATTAGCTTCTTGCGCCCACCACCTTCACCAAATTGAATAGATAAATCACATGTAGCCAAAGCGCACGACTCCACACACATGGGTTCATCATAGGTAAAACGGTGGTTTTGCGCCTCTACTCGAGCATGTTCAACGAGAATTCGTGCATCAGCCACCATGCCACTCAGCACAGTACCGATGTGATGATCAATCTCCAGAACCTTGTTCATACTGGAAGGGTCAACCAGTGTGGAAGGAACTCGCTTCTCAGCGGCAATAATAACTGCGTCAGGGGTCTGAATTCCCAGACCTGTGCTTCCCAGTTTGATTGCTTCGATGGCGTACTCAATTTGGAAAATCCGCCCCTCGGGACTGAAGGTGTTAACGCCCCTGTCGTACTCAGTTTTGGAAGAAAACATAGTGATCTAAGGTCAAACATGGGGAGAAAAACGGAACACAAAGAAACCAAAGAAAAAGTAGGTATAAACAAAGCATAAGCAGGATGAGAACGTACAGAATAATACATATATCTGCGCCTGGCTTCACACTGTGAGAGGCAGTGTTGTGAAGAAAACAAATGTAAAAGAAAAGAACAAAGCACACATAACTGCCTTACTTCAGTTCACGAAGGCGACGAACAGTGGACCGGACAGTGCTGTTGTTAGGAGTGCTCAGTGTATAAGCACCTCCAGCCACGGTCTTGGAGCACCCGTCACAGCGCCAGATACCAACAGCCTTGCGGCGGAAGGCAAACTTGCCACAGAATGAGCAAAAATGCCTCGCGTGCTGCGATACCTCGAGCTTCTTGGCACGCTTCCTGGGATTGGCACCATAGCGAGCGCCGTAGCGTCCCATGACGCCCATCTTAACTGTACGCTTCGCCATTGTAACTTCAGACTGGCTAAAAGAATGTAGAAACAAAGAAATCATGACAATCCCACCAACAAGAGAAAAAGACACCAGCCAGAAAAGGAGAGTCCTCCACAGAAGCAATAACACTTCCATTTGTCTTAATACAAAAGTGATCTAATCAAACGACTAGAGACCCAGAGTGCGTTCGGGTACCCAAAAAAGGAGAGATAAATGCCTCCTATTGTTTTCGTATCACATACCTTTATATTGAGCACCTCCACAAAGCAGTACAACACTGCCCAAGAGCAAAGGAAACCCAGAAGCAGCACAAGGGGTCTCTGGTACTTCACATGAAGAAAAACAAGTTGAATCGCAGTTCCTGAACCAATAAGAAGGCCGGCTGCAGGTTGGAGAATAATAAGGAGACACAACACCACGGCGTTAACAGTCAGCCATGACAAGTCCCATTCACAGACACTCCATGCGATAATCATAAAACTGCTACTCAAAAGGAACCCTGAAATTCCAAGCCATTCCGTTGCACTTGAAGCAAAAACAGGTGCTACAAAGATAAGCGCAACACATGGAGAAAGAGAAAGACCTTTCACCTCATAAATGGAATAACCTGTAGAAAGCAGCGATGCCACAAGCAGAATAATCCCAAACTGCGCAACATCATGCTCGACGTATTCATTCACACTCAATGGAACCCACACGGATGTTGAATGATGAAAGCGCTCATCCAGGTAGCTGAGGGTTGCAATGATCTGTTCATGTAATGCGGCAAGAGAATATGCATTGGAAGCTTCACGTGAACCATCTGTTTCTGCTGTGCTGATAGACAATAAACTGATACCATGAGACCTGAAATTATACCACGCCAAAGGAGATTGAGGAGCAACCAAGGCAGTTTGTAATGCGGCAAGGTAGTGTTGGTACCTTGAGCGCTCCACAAAGTATTTAATGTATGGATTTTGGCAAAGCAGATCAATCTGAAAGCCCCGTTGGATTCCTATAGCGGCTGCTACATTGAAGAGGTCTTGATTGGGTTGCATTCCATTTTTACCATACACACCAAAGCACAATTTGTGTGTATTTAATGAAGAAATGTTGATGGCTACTGCTGAACGGACAAAGGCACTGGGTATAGGCCAATGAGGGGCACTACTATTGACAAAGTAGAAATCCACATCACATGCCATACTTTCCCTCCTCCTAAGAACGTCCATAAGATTGTTCGCCAAGACAATGGACGACTTCTCTGCAGTATTGACGTAGACGGCGATAGTCTCTGCACCTACAGAGCGACGACCATGAACAATGCGGTGATCCTGCAGTACTTTGGTATCATAGCGAGATGCATCAAAAGGGGTCACCAGCACTGGAATATTCCCCACATTTACAGCACTTTCGTCGATGAAGTTGCGTTTCGGTTTCAGAATTGGAATACTACCGATAAGCAGAATTCCAGCCACTAGAAACAGAGGTGCAGCACTGGCAGCATGGCTTTTAAGCCCTTTCACTATACGGTCTCGAAGCATTACTACTATTCTTAATAATCGTAGCCGGTAGTACAGAAAAATAACAATAATAATACAAAAAAAAGGAAAGAAAAACACACAAAACAGGAAAAAAAAACATAACAAACGAAAAGGCAAATAAGGTAGCGAGCCCTAAAGCAAGCTCAACAAAACTGCGCTGGAAACAAAACATCAGATATATGGCGATTTCGTCCCTCCTCTAAATTTTTATACTTAATATAAATGGGGAGTACCTCACTGGCATGCGCCATAATTCACCTTGTTAGCAGTATTGTTCATGAGAAGCGCGATAATGAGTCCGTACAGCCCCAGCGCTTCGGCGAAAATCAACATGAGAATCATGGCAACGAAAATTTTTTCCTGTTTACCGTAGGCGCGAACAGCTGCATCGCCGGCGATACCGATTGATAAACCTGCAGCAAGCGAGGACAACCCTGCAGCCAGACCAGCACCAAAATGCAAGTAACCAGAAAATGCAGAGTAGGATTGCGGTTCAGTCTTGATGTTGTTGTTGATAATCACAGACACGATCAGCCCGTAGATACCAAGAATACCAGCCATAACAACGGGCACAATACCACGCATGATCCGTTCAGCATGAAGAATGCCGAGATGGGCCACACCGACGCCGGACTTTGCTGTACCGTAAGCGGACCCAAGGTTTGCAAATATCAGTGCAGACGCACAGCCCATCGATCCAAAAAAAGCCGCTGACTGCGGATACACATCGGCGCACGTGATTGTCGCAGCTGCAGCTCCGGTGGTCATCACAGCAGCACCGGCCAAAAGAGACACGGTCTGAGGCTTCATACTTTGCAGAGCTCTTTAAAAATAAATGCAACTAATTCAATATACAAAAAAAAACACACAAGAGGAGCGCCTGTCATCGTGATTCCAAGCATCTGAACAAGGAACATCTGAAACAGATTTCTTTCTCGTGGAATGGTGGGAAAGGGAATAGCGGTATGAAATGATGCGACACAGTGTGTTCAACAAAAATCAAAAAGAAAACGAATTTGCAAGGTGATCCAAGTGACCTCATTTCTTCGCCTTGAAGACGGCAACCTCCACCTTCTGGGCAGCGACCTTGTGAGCGTGGTGACGAGCCGTCTTTCTCTGACGTGCCGCGCGACGGCGACTGCCGATCAACCGCAAGTACTCCCGACGCTCTTCCGCCGATTTGCGTACCTTCTCAATTGCAACCTTTACCTTCTTGGCACGACGAGCCCTAATTGTGGATGTAATCAGGCGCTGAATCTTTGGAGCCTTAAACCGGTCCTTCTTTCCCTCCTTTGTCACCTTTCGGCGAACGACGTACTTACGGACATCATCATCGCGGGAGAGACCGAAGAGCTTGCGAATGTTGTTCGCACGCTTAGGACCCAAGCGACGAGGAAGGGAAACATCTGTTACGCCTTCGATGGGTTGATCACCCACCTTTTCAATAGTGACGTTGAGAAGCGCAATATCGCTAGCCAAAACGCAACCGCGGAGAGACTTGCGGCGGCGTTCGCCCTGGTAGCCACGGAAGGTGTTGAAGCCAACGGCACCGCGCTTGACAAGGAGGGAAACCCGACTGGAAGCCATAACGCCCTGAACCATGGGGAACCCATCCTTGTCAGAACCACCACGAAGCTTAAAGGTATACCCCTTAAACTCATTGCCAAAGATTGAACCATCAACCTCGTTGCCCAAGCGGTAGTCATTAAGGTGAACACGAAGAAGAACTTCATCCGTCACCTCAAACTGCTTCACGGTGCCATTCCGCGGGTAGGCGATGTTGAGCTTCATTTGGATCCCTCTTTTAAAAATTAAGAAAAGCAAAGGAAAAAAAAGGAAACAAAAAAAAAAGGGAATTTCAAATTTAAATTACTAACAAAACATAAAAAATCCTGGAACCAGAGTCATTATAATTCATACATGCAGAGAGAAACTCACAAGATCACATAAGGTCAAAACACGCCAGCGCTACGCACGCGTTGCCTACCTTTCCTTCACAGCCCCCTACTATTGCGATTGATACCTAACGAACCTGCCTTCCATTAAAACCCTACTTCATCTTTGCTCCCTCCCAGAACTTATTACACTGAACACCCTTGGCGGTGTTTCCTTCCAGAGAGCTCATGGCCGAGAGAATTTCAATAAGAGCTGCAGTAATTCCGAACTGCCGTGTCTTGTTGTAAAGTGAGCTGGTTCGCTGCTTCAAGCTGCTGATGTTTGTCAGTTGGCCTTCAACAGCAACCAACCGAGCAGCCTGCTCGGAAAGCTCATTCTCAGCAACAGCGTTGAGAACCATAAGCGATGCATGAAAGTCATAAAAATCTCGGATAAACTGCTCCTCCTCATTCTGTAGAGAGTTAGCGAACAGGTAACGGTTTTTTTGGTTTTCTGTACTAGCGGCGTCAGTGAGATCTTCCTTCCATTTTTCATACGACGGAATGTTATACACAGCATGCTTTTGAACACCTGCCGACACAAAACGATGAAAAATGAATTGATAGCGTTCTGCATCCTCAGCAATCGTGTAGGCATTTTCCAAGATATAAGTTGCGTATGCAAAGTGCATTGACTCCTTCATGTCATTAATAATGCCATACTTGAACTCACTGGAGTAAAGCTTGGACAGGGAATCAATTCCACGCTTACCAACCGGCATCAGCACCATCTTGTCTGACTCCACAGAGTCAATGCAGCGCACAGTATTGCTGTTGAGTGCTCCACAGGAACCTCGATTTGTCGTGATCGGAATATAAACCAGGGAGCCCTTTGCAGAGGCTATTATGTCCTTCTCCTTTGCATTGGGCTTACTGAACGCCTTTTCAGTGTATCGCAGTGTGAAATCACGCGTTTTCACACGACCCTGAGCAACCCGATATTTTGCAAGGGTCACCATCTTGATCGTCTTCACGATCGAGTAGAACCGGTTGTAACCCTCAAGCTTTTCCTTATACAAACGAAGTTTTCCCGACATTTTTGCTTCGTGACGCTTCAAAAAGATATAATAAAAAACAAACAAAAAGAAGAAAACAAAGAAAAAGTAAAATTTCAGAAAACAACTTGGGGTAAGTTTTTGAGACAAGAGCGGTAACGCACGGCCCATCCCTCATCCAAGCCCGCAAAAAAAAAAAAAAGAGTACAAATCCAGAGGACTTGGTGGGTTCACTTAAAGCAGTTCATTAAGACCCCTTATTAAATACCTTCATTCCGAATCATCCTCAACGGCTCTAGGACGCTTTGTAGTTTTCCTTGGTGCATCGCCATACTGAACTCCCTCTGCGTTTGTCTTCACTCCACCGTAGTCTACATAGTACCAATCAGATGGAGTGTTCGCTTGAGGACGTCCATACTTATCCAAAAGGCCATCCTTCATCATTGCACGTTTTTTTACGGCAATTGGACCGAGTCCCCACCGTCTTGGATACGTGTCACGGTCCATTATGACTCTCTTGCTTCGAGCAACAATCCCATGATCCACAGACGCCATTTGTGAAGTTGACATCTCAGCATATGCAAGGGCAATAGCTTCACCCTTGGTAGACATCAACACAACAATATCGTCTTTTTCGATCCCATTGTCAAACCGTGAAAGTCCAGGAATCATAAGTTTCGCACCGTAGCACATTGCATTCACGGCAGAATCCTTAACAACCAAACGCTTGTAGTTTGTGAGAAGGTACTCACAGGGGAGAATCACACGGCGAAGATAACTCTCATCTTTCTCGTTCTCATAAAGCCATTGTGCATCGAGGACATCGTGCATAGTAGAAATATGATCGTCCTCACTTATTACCCCCGTGCGAATGCGGCGGAGCTCTTCCATATGACCACCCGCACCCAAGATCAAACCAAGATGAACGCAAAGGGTTCGAATGTAAGTACCTGCTTCGCAGTGAGTTTCGAACACGGCCAAATGACGATGTTTATCATACTCAATCAGTCGATTTGAATATATATTACGAATGCGAAGCTGACGTTTCACTGCAGCAATCAGAGGGGGCCGTTGAAAACAAGGTCCAGTAAGGCGTTGTAGAGCAGCAACAACTTTTTTTTCACTTACCGCATCATGAAGGCGCAACACCCCAATGTATGTTTTACCAGCGTTCTGTTGAGACTTGACTAAACGCGTTGCACGATCAATGCATATAATAAGAGCCCCAGTAACTTTAGGGTCAAGAGTCCCTGCATGTCCCGTCTTTTCGCATTTCAAAATACGCTTAATCCACGACACAACTTCATGCGAGCTAGGATTAGACGGTTTATCAAGGTTTATCATACCGTACTTTACGTATTCCGTCAGAGGCCTCTGAAGAGGTGACCAGCCACATTCCAAGATAGCGAAATGTGAAGATCGCACGTTCATCTTATCATAGTTTTTCAACAAAAGTGGCCATTGCTCTGGAGGAAGTTTGCTTTCACTGCCTTGGCCTTCCTGAGGGATGCGAAACTCCCCTGAACGCTGAAGTTCGCCAAGTTTCTTGCTGCTCATTACGAACTTCCACTTAAAAAATTGGTTTCCCTTGCTCCTCTTGATGCTGAGAATGTAACAAAAAAAGAAAAAGAAAAGACAAAACAAACCGAGGTGATGTATTTATTCTCTAGACCCCCTCCTCCCTTTTCTTAAACAGAAACAACACATCGAGAAAAATCTATCGTAGTTCCCAACGGGGCCAATGAGAGCAACTTGGATAATCCCCTTCCGCCTCTACACGACACAAAGAGATGCAGAATTGCTTCAAGGCCAGACGCAGCTAAAACAACAACAGCAACAACACGCCTTCAAAACTCATAGACTTAGTAGATTCTCAGAGTTCCCATCTGACGCCAAACGAAACATCTCCCGAATATCCTCAGCACGAAAAAAGTCTACGCTACGACCCAGATTATGAGGTTCGTACGGGTCGCGCACCATGACCATTTCGTAACCTAAAAGCTCCCATCGTTCTTTTTCGCCCGATTGTTTCAGTTCATTAAGCCATTGTTCCTTTGATAACCACTTATTTTGCGTTCGAATATCGACAACGTCAGAATCAAAATCAAATTGTCGAAAATCACCAAAGAATCCAAAGAAACCGCGTAAATCATCCAAAACCTCAGATACAACCACCTCTTGGCACGGAAGCATCTCATAAAATTGTGAAGATTCTACACTAATATCTCTTGACAATTGCATCGCGGCAAGCGAAATCAATTCGTCAACTTTTCTTTCGTCAATGACGCTAGTAGTCCTTCCTGTAACCTGCATATAATAAATGTACATCACTGTCAATGCGTAGGGGGAAATCCATCCTCGTCGGGCGTCAAGAATTTTTTGTGAACGACCCCAAAGCTTGGCGTAGAGCGCTCCAGCCCTAAGGCGTGGGTCCGACTCCATATACAAGCGAATCAACAAAGAGTTCCGAAGACCATCTAGGGAAAGAGAGAGATCAAAACGAATGCTATCGGCAGAATTGTTCGTCAATTTCTTAATACGCACAATAGGGACACGGGCTGCAAATATTCGCTCAAACTTCAGCTCAACCGAAAGATTCCGCCTCTCTATGTGTCCAAGAATAGAGGACAGGACATTTTTATGATGCTCACGTTCAACATCAAGAAACTTAACGGGCGATATTTTTAGCTTTTCAAGTGGTCCAAAATCTGAAACAGATGATTTCAAGGGAAAAACAACGGCGTAATCGGCATCACCGTCCTGAAATGAAGTGCCAGCTACACATGAACCGTAAATCATAACGCAAGGCGAATCAGTCGCCTGCGGAACGCCAAGAACATTCTCAACTGAAAAATCTTTTAGGAGTCCCTGCAACCACTGTCTATTTTCAAGAAACCGTGCATGCTCCTTACACGTCAGTAGCCGTGAACTAAGCCGTGAACAAAACATCATACACTGCACCAGGCACCGTCTACCTTACTTTTCGCAACCAAATTTCACACCATATCAGCAACGAAAACAAAAAAAAAAAACGAAAAGACAGGGAAAAAAAAATCAAACAAGACAATTGTTTTCTACAAACAAGAAACGAACTGAATATAAACAAATATCATTTGGTTCATTCCATACTCCGCTGCCCCTCAAACATGCACCATCGACATCACCACCCTGAAGAAAAAAAAACCACTTATAGCGAATCAAAGAACTCTTCAAGCTCACCTCCGACTGTATTGTTAGAAAGAAGAGTGGCTTCAGCAACCTTGGCGTCGTGTTTTCTGTTATTTTCCTCTACCGCTCCCTCGCAACGTCTTTTTCGCAACGCTCGTGGGAGAAAATGATGAGCATTTGCAGGAAAACTATTCGCTTCACTCCTCACAACATGAGAGCTGACGAGCAGGCCTTCACAGTCATCAGAGGAAGAACTCGAAACGCTTCGCTCGCGTTTCGGAAAGTCCACTTGTTTCTCGTCAGCACCACCGTCTTCACTGCAACATTTCAATTCCCTCCGTTCAAGGTCTCGTATCATCCGTTCCACCAACCTTTTTCGTTCGTTTTGTTGAGGTGCCAAAAACCTGGCTTGGTGCAATGAATCTAGCTCCTTTTTTAGCTTCACTAGATCCGACTGCTCAAGTTTTTCATTCCACTTGCGAAGTTTTTCTGCCCTTCGACGCTCTTCAACCTCTTTCTTGGTAAGCCTAAAACCATGAAGTCGCCGCTCATCTACACTCATTTGCAGACTAAACTGCAGAGAAAAACAAAAGAAAAGAAAAGAAATTTAAGGCCAAAGGAGGAGCCAAAACAAAACGAAAAAAAAGAGAGGTACAAACATTCCACAGTGCGATAGAAGAAAATAAGCCCAAAAGTCACGCTCACTACGAATTGGTTGCCTGTGGATGACGTGTATGGGTGACAAAACAGCAATATTAACATTAGAGGGTGTCAAAAAAAAAAGACAAAGAAAAAAAAAGAGAAAGTGACACCAACAGTACGTCTCCTCACCGTAAATTTGGTGCATATATAGATGAAAAAAAAAAACAGGAAGAAAAAAATCTACAGAAAAGCACTACTACACAATTCCTTTCAATACACTGAAAGTTCCCACAACCATAATCACAATACCGCAGCAAATATAGAAGTAGGAGCGCGCTCGCATAAAAGTAAGTGGCTTGCCAAACAAATTGCGACGCCAGTACTTCCACGCTGTCCGCGAAGCACCAGGGTCCTCCACACTTGATTCCACAGATAGTGAAAGTAGAGGTGGAAGTATCATTATCATGACTGTTGCTGGAAGCGCCCCAATAAAAGAAACAACAGTGTTAACTGCACCTGTTCCCACACCCATTGCAATACCGTAAATAACAAGACTGATCAGAACACGCATTAGAATCCCTTTCCACGACCGTGGTCGCCATCCCAGAACGGAATCAAGTTGCAGAATTCCCGGCATGAAAAGAATAGGATATGTGCACAGTATGTTCATTGTAAAGGCAACACGAACTACTGTCGACAAGGTGTCATGGGGCAGTGCATCAACAAGTGATATTGTAAGGTTATCTCCATAGGCTAGATAACCTGAAAGGCCATATAACAAGTACCATGCGACAACCACATACAAAACAACTGTGACCATAAATGGAAAGCGGCGTTTGTTGTTACACGCATTCTCCACAGGCAAAACAACACCAATACCTTCAAGAATCATCATATTGTTCGCCATGTTATTAAACCATCCAAAAGGGACATCAGTTCCCACTGGATGAGTAGTTGGATCGATACCTTCACGGTGAAGTTTCATAAACGTCTGAACGGCAGTGGTGAGGAGCGCAAAAAACACACAAACAGTCGCTACCATAGAAATTAACGCCAGGAACGACAAGTTGTCACTGAAAAATGAAACTGGAAGAACAACCACAAACATGACAGTCATCCAGATGTATTGATCCCCCGTAAACCGTGAAACGAGATTCAACATGGAGCCCCCGAACAACTGAAGATATAACAAACAAAACCCGAATTGCGTCAAAAGAAGCACCAGAAGAAGGAGATATCGAAAAGGAGTCCCAAGAACAAACTGACATAACTGGGAATAATTCGTGACATCCCGTTTATTCACAATACGCTTTGCACGAAGAAGCAGGCGAGAACAATCCACGACACACGACCCCATCGTCAATCCAATTATCGGAGACAAAATATAGCCTGCGTCCTTGTAAAATGTCGGGAGTAGAAACACGGCACTTCCGACGTTTCCTTTGAATATGTTAAAGGCGCATTTAAATATGTTGACATTTCCATCGTCAGAGGCGGAACCTTCTTGATCCTCTCCTGACGCTCCGTAAGGAGCATTCTCTTCGTCAAAGCTCTCCACTTGCGTTGTAGACGGGGATGGTGCACTATCCCCCACATCGCTGGAAAAACCTTTGTATTTATCCGAAGTGCACATTCCATCTAATGACGACTGAAGTTTATCGGAAGGGGTAGAACTGGCAGCCATATGCTTCTTAAAAAGCGAACAAGACTGCAAAGAAAAAACAAGAAGAAAAAAAGCAAGAAACAGAGATATAACAGATACCGAAGGCATCGCAGGCAACAAGAAATTTGGCAACGCTTAAGAGAGCAAACCAGCCAACGAAGAAAAGCCTTTAGCGCACAAAGAACAACCAACGCACACCACCAAGAGAACAAATTCCGAAGGACAACCCGCAACAACAACAACCCCCGGCTTCACCGGGCCACCCCCCGCCTGGTTGCCCTTGGGTGCCGGGACCGCCGCGGCGCCAAGGGTTTTCGCCGCGAGGGATGGGGGGTTTGCCGCTCTCCCGTTTGTTGGCGGGCGCGTTCTTTTTTGCTGGGGCGCTGCTCCCCCCCGGGCAGGGCGGGCGTTACATATTTTTCCCGGTGGCCCCTTTAGGGGCATTGCCGGCTGCAAAAGTTGTCGGCGCGTTCCGCGGGTGGGGTGTGAATGCCGTGGTTGGTGGGAAGTTTCTTTCCTCCACTCTGGGGTGGCGGCCCCCCGCGCCAACGGAAGAACAGCAATAATAAAAGACGGCTGTTGGGACAAATGCGGTGGCGTGTGCGCAACAGGAATCTTCAAAAGCTGTTTTTTTGTCCAAATGACATTGTTTCAGCGGGTTGCCATTTTTAAAAACTTCGCATTGGTCCCGCGGCGCACCTCACGCTGTCGTTTCTGTGTTTTCCCATGGTGTAGCAATGAAAATTCCGTTAGTAATGCACCAACAATAGAAGAAAGAGGGTTGAATGCGAAATTGGTGTCTCCCTGATTTTTCTGTTGATATTGTTGTAGAACAGGGGATATTTTCCAATGGTTCAATAGACATTTGTGTTTGTTTGACAGGTTGCCATGATGTGTACCTGTCTTTTTGAGCCAGTCCTTGAGGGCACGGAAGTTCTGGTTGCTGACTTGCTGCACATTGGTGCACCTATAGCGTCGACCTGGATTCATTTTTGCCATTGGTAGGGGCCTCTCCGGCATACCGGAGTCGACTGAATTGTACTGGTTCCAGGTGTTATACTTGGATATTCACGGTGAGATGTGGAATACTGCCTTCGCTCAACCAGCATCCCTTTAAAAAAAAAAAAAAAACGGAGTGGGTGGCAAAAACATACATGATAAAGATGCAGGGCCGTTGATATTTCTCAGACTCTTTAAATTGTTTTTTTTTTTTTGGCTTTCTAATAATGCCTGCGTGATGCATTACTATGGAATTCGTTGCCTGCAAATATTACACCTGCTTAATTGAAGACGCAATACACTCGCTAATGGGAGGTCAGTGCGTCATAGTGTGAATCACAACCACATAAGTCAGTATGTGGGAGAGTAGGGGCATCGAATAGATATGTCTTCTTATCCTTCGTTTGAGGCACAGGAGGAAGTAGATCTCGGTGAGCTTGGCTCACTAAGGAGTATTACTGCTATTGCCGTGCTGCTTCTTCTGTCCGTGGTTGAGTTGAGGTCTGTCCCTTTCACAGTTGAGGGCTTGAAGGGTGTTTATGATAATCTCGCTGTCGAGGGACTCTCTAGGGTGTTCGCTAAAGATTGAATCAAAATATTGGTAGGGTAAAATATATAAATACTCTGGAGAATAGGGTCATTCGAGAGATTGTGAAGTGAATGTGAGTTGAAGATAGGTAGCGTATGTTAACCGGAGTTGGTGCCAGTGCAGCATGTGTTTCTAACGGGTGAGTCAAGCGACGCTGACACGGGTTCAGGGCATGCTGGCCACCTGATGTGCCTCTTGGAGAGGTGCAATCGACATTGAGGGAATTGTTGGTGTGAAGTGTATGGAGGCAGCTGTGTAGTGGCTGTGCTGAGGCTCAGGGGAGAGTGAGGAGCCCCAAAGAAGTGTGCAGAAAAAGTACTGATAAAACACAGTGATCTAATCAGGAAGCACAAGTGATAGTTCTTCACTGGTATGCGAGTAGAAACCCCAAGTACACAAGCATGGGGAAGTGTCAACTGTACAAGTTCTTCTGTTACTGATTGTCTGTGCTCTGCGTGCTATTTTCTTCCTTTTGCATCTGTTTTTTTTTCTGAAGCAAGACAAGCAGCTCCTAGAAGGACTATTAATGCAATCGAAGAATGTGAGGCACATGAAAGGCAAATCGCAATTGACGCATCTACGGTATTCCAAGATACCAAAGAGCATTGACAGTTGCAGTCTCGGTGACATGGGCCTCTCTGAACCTGTTTCAATCCTACGTCGAGGCAGAAGGAAGGTGAGACTACAGACATCTATGGGGCTGCAGTTGAGAGACATCCAGGTGTTGTGTCTGGTACTGATGCTTGTGATTGAACCGTTTCTTCGCTGTGCCGCTGCGGCTGGTGGCGTGGTCCCCCGAACGAGAATGGCCACGCCTGCAGCTGGAAATGAATCCTTGGTGATACTCACGAACTGCTTTCCCAGCGTAATACTCAGTCCTTCCAACATCCCATACACCTGCGAAGTTAACAATGACGAAGCACTGAGTGGCTTGAACCTCTCCGCCTCGTACTATCATAAAGGAGACCTCATCCCTGGCTGGCCGGCGACTCTGGACGAGGAAACTAATACCATTACATTCATGCCTGATCATGGGGCGCCTTCAGGACGTTGGGAATTGGTATTCACGGGGCGTTCTGACAATGTAGGCTTTTCCACTCCTCGGACGACCAATAAGAGCATGGACTTCATGTTGAGTGAAGAGACCAATGCGGATTTTGCTATTCTCTGTCCGTATTACGGTATGGCTGTATCGTTTGCACCCAATCTTCCGAGTGGCACCATGGCTTCCGACTACATGCTGGTCCGCTCTTTCGATGTATGCCAGTACACCACTACAACCTGCACTGACTCTGTTGGGTGCTACAGAATGCTGCCACCCGCGCATCTTCCCCCTCCTGGCGAATACAGGCTCTGTGTGACGTCAAATGACTGGCATGACCAATACCTTCCATGGGGTGTAGAATCTCTTGAGGTGAAGGTGCTGTTGGCCACGCCGCTGTACTTGACAGCTGGTAAAGACAGAAATGTCGTGCTGCAGGATGCGGAATCTGTGGTCAGTATGTTGAGGCGTGTGTTCCTGGAGCGGTGCCCTGACAACAACTGCCCCCGTGTGACTACTGGCAGTGGGGAAAAGGTGGTGCACCGTGATGCGTGTGTCAACACCTCCGTCTCGTCGCGGGTGTACCTGTCCGACCTCCGTGTGCTGTCTGCAGAAGCTGGCGTGTACGCTGTGTGTGTCGATGGTGATGGTGATGGTGATGGAGAGCACATTGCTCCTGCTGCGCTGCCGGTGGCGGTACTGGAGAAACCCTTTGCCTTCAAGATAACTGCTGACACGGACCAGAACACTGCTACGATTAATGTTACTGGTGGTGACCTCGAGTGGCGCAGAGAGCCGTACACGGTGTGCGCTGTGCCACAGGATGAAACATGTGATTCCGTCTCTGCTGGGCCTCGTGTGTGTGAGAAGAGTGAGTCCCCAAATTCATTATCCGTGTTTCTGGATCTCGCCAGCAGGGGAATGCCTGTTCAGGATGTGAAGTTCTGCTTCATCGCAGCCAACGTGACAATCGGAGGACGCACCTACACGCACATGCAGGATGTGCTAGAGGATGTCTGGGAGGACGTGTGGGAGGATGATGGTGAGTCGACCACAGGAATGTCTGGTGGATTCATCGCCGGGATTGTTATTGCGGGCGCCGTTTTATTAAGTGCTCTGGTTGTCGCCGTGGTGTATGTGTTGCATCAGCGACGGAAGAACAGAAGAGAGCCACCAGACTCTGGCACACCACCCTCGCCGACGGTGCCACACCCTGAACAGAAGAAATCAAATCCCCTGACAACTGTTTCTGTTGGTACTTCCCCGCACACACCCCCACCCACGCCTGTTCCTCCGCAAGACGATGGTGCTGCCCAGGTGCCTGTTGCTGAGCAGCCCAGCAACACAGCGGAGCGGCACATCGACCCCACAAATATGTAAGAGGGGATGGACGGGAATTCGGTTCCTTTGGCGGACATACATGAAGACAATGCGACAAATACAACGGAAAGTGTTATATCTGTTAATAACAACGTACTTGACAACAAGACAATGAAGATGCCGACAGTTCGTACTAATTATAGTGACAAATCCATTGATTTTCTGAATAGGAGTTCGAGGGCTTATGTCGAATGTCTTTTGGACATGATGGAGAATGGAGAAGAGGATGACGACTTTACCCCCCAAACGATTTTTCTTCCCGAACGCAAAGCGGACAACAAAAAACCTTATCGATCATGGGTTGAAA
>NW_008825828.1:17724-23467 GCF_000691245.1 Trypanosoma grayi | reverse complement strand
GGCTCAGGCACAGCAGGTGCGGCCTTTGGTGGCTCAGGCACAGCAGGTGCAGCCTTTGGTGGCTCAGGCACAGCAGGTGCAGCCTTTGGTGGCGCTGGTGCAACAGGTGCGGCCTTTGGCGGCTCAGGCACAGCAGGAGCAGCCTTCGGTGGCGCTGGTGCAACAGGTGCGGCCTTCGGCGGCTCAGGCACAGCAGGTGCAGCCTTTGGTGGCTCAGGCACAACAGGTGCGGCCTTCGGCGGCTCAGGCACAGCAGGTGCGGCCTTTGGCGGCTCAGGCACAGCAGGTGCGGCCTTTGGTGGCTCAGGCACAGCAGGTGCGGCCTTCGGCGGCTCAGGCACAGCAGGTGCNCAGGTGCGGCCTTTGGCGGCTCAGGCACAGCAGGTGCGGCCTTTGGCGGCTCAGGCACAGCAGGTGCGGCCTTTGGTGGCTCAGGCACAGCAGGTGCAGCCTTTGGCGGCTCAGGCACAGCAGGTGCAGCCTTTGGTGGCGCTGGTGCAACAGGTGCGGCCTTTGGTGGCTCAGGCACAGCAGGTGCAGCCTTTAGTGCTTCTGTAGCATGCGACTGTGGGATGTCGAAAAATTGCGGGCTCTTATGTAAGGCACGTGCATGCCCGCCGATGTACCAGGTGACCACCGTGGTCACTGAGACTCCTAAGCGGCGCATCACTGACAACGAATGGATATTTCAGTTGCGGTAGTCAAATCCCGTTGTTTTCGTCACTTCCTGTTCTTTTCTTTTAGCTTTAGACCTCCTGTCTTCCTCAATCTCGGTTCCGGTAAAGAGCGGTGCCTTCCACCAACGTTATGGCTACCACCTTTCACAACAAAAACGTCAAGAAAAAGAATAAAGAAAAAAAAAGCATTTGCACATTAAAGAGATGAACCCCCACCGGAAAGACCCTCTTGACGCCCTTCCTTTGATTGCACCTCTCTCTCTCTCCCTTTTCTTCCGAGAGTCTTGTTTCTTTTGGTTTCTAAACGGCATGCCACGCCGCAGAAAGGGACCTCAGTCATACACCCTGATGGCCTCCTTTGACCCTTTCGGCCCCACTGCGATGATGGCCTCGTAGCATACCCACACGCAGAGCGGTAGCAAAGGGGAGAGACAAACGATTGGAAGCGGCAGATCAAACACCTTCTCTTGGTACTGTGACAAATTTACCGGATCATTGAAACGTAGGACGCAAAATGTCAGCGTGGCGATCAGCAATGCCCACAATGGCAGTACTCCAGGCGTTAAAAACATGTTACTGGCTTTGTTTTTGTATCCTTCCTATGTAGGTCCTCTACCTACGGCACAGTGCACACGGATAGAAAAAAAGGCTCACGCATCATCTGTGTGTTACACGCAGTGAAATTCGAAGCAATGCAAACCATCCCTTCGTCACCAGGGTGAACTGGGATGTTGAGTTGCTGCCGGCAACTTGCGCTTAACCAAAGAGTTCAAATGACACAGTAAGATAAAGCAGCGGCTGGCCATCCTCCCTCTGACGTCGCCGCGGATGACCACCACCAAACAATCTGTACCCTGACCACACGGACTCTGTGGTGTCTGACAAACAGAGAAGCGGCACTGTTAGCAAGTGCGGCTCCTTGTTGTTATTATCGCTGTACACCTCATCCCCTTCAGGGAGCATCCACTCGGCGACTCCTAGCAGCTCATCGCGGCTGGTGTATAGGGTGGCGTAGAGCGGAGCCGATAGGCTGTGGAAACCCAGTTGGAGAGACTCCCCCCACAATGTACTGTTGCCACTACTGTTGTTGTTAGTGGCGGCATTGCCACCGTGAGTGCGCACCTCCTGGAAACCGTTCGTGAGTGCCAGCACTGCGCCATTGCTGCTGATGCCTTCCACCTCTCGCACGGTGATGTACGCGACACCAATATACTGAGGCGGGCCCTCGTCCGGCATGCCGCTCTGCTCGTCGGCGGACCTACTCAGTGCGTGTGGGTCACATGGGGGCGATGTCCTGTGCGACCCCTTCTCACTGTGCTCTCTTGTAAAAGTGCCGCTGTACTTCAGCTGAATGTACGACTCTCGCACCTCACGCAGCGAGCGGCTTCCCACCGGTTTGTACGCCACCTCCCCCGCTGGGGTGGTGTAATTGTCGTACTCGAGCTCGCCGTTGAGCACGTCATTGCCGCGGCTACCCATAAAGGCGATATCAGCTGCGCCCCAACAGTCTAGCTGTGTCTCACGGCATCGCTGCGGCCACAGCTGACGATGCACACCGACGCAGTGGATACAAACAAAACCCCCAAACGGTTGCAGCAATGCCCACGTTGGCCACTTTTCTCCACAGTCCGCACAGAACTGGTTGGCCGCATTTTCTGCGATGCAGGGTACAAACAGCGGAGACTGCTTCAGGCGATCCGGAGCCTCTTCATCCTCGACGCTGCCTGCCATTGCGGTGTCGTCGCTGCGATCCTGCCGCTGCTGCTTGTGTTGGTGATCGTGGCTTGGAATGCCTTCCTCATCAGACTGATTCACGTTCTCCCGCTCCTCTCGCCGTTGCTGCTCCTCGTAGAGACGCAGGACGTCCTCCAGCTGCGCCACCTCGTGCCCCTCCAGCGGTTCGTCGCACGTTTCGTCAATGACCCTCGGAGGGCGGCGCAGTAATCGATACATGCCACTGCTGTCACAGCAATGACTTACTCTGTGCGGCACAGCGCCGTTCTTATCTTCCGTCTCCTCTTCTGGCCGCATCAACTCTGATGCACGGCGCAACAAACAAATGAAACGCCACTTGAGTAGCTTATTGTCAGTGAAGAAGAGCGCCACTCGCCGCATTATTGATGATTCCGCGCCGTCGGCCACTTTAAGAGTGTGAAACATCCCTGACGGATGCAGCTGTTCAATACTAGCCTCGTCTGCGAGCCCCAGCACGAAACAAAAGCTACTGCGATGTGTACCGCAATCAACTACGCGCGAACCTAAAAGAAACAGGCGTTCCTGTAAGTTCTTCGCCATGGAGTTTCGCGGCTCATCGAAACAGTAGAGTACGCCGTCGGTGTGCAATTCGATCGTCCGTGCCACATTTGGGCGTTGACGCCAGCCAAACCAGCACGACATCGCACCGGACACTAACAGTGTCTCTAAAGTCGCCTCCATTGCTACTTACTCGCGTACTGCTACAATATATATATATATATATATATATGTATATATAAGGGAGCGTACCAACGAAACAAACCTACCCACGTAGGCCTCTGAAAGAAACTACGCTCGAAGCGCCTCCACTGCACTACAGCAAAGGCAGTATGTTCATAGCACGCAAAAGAACCACAAAAAGTGAGAAGCAGAGGAGTGCAGAGAAAGACGCCAGTGGGTGACGCAGATACATCAAGTCAATATCACAAAATCAAGTCCACCAGTGTGATGTTATTACCTCCACATTCACACAATCACACAATATCATTCTTCTACTCTTGCTGAACTCACCCCGACTGCGGAGAGCGCGGCCGCTTCCGTCCACTCTCACTCTCCTCCCCACCGGTAGGGACTGCATCGCCGCCCAATGTCTCTGCCAAAATGCGTCGCACAAACTCGTTTTGCTCCGACTCTCGCTGTTCTTGGGCAGCGCGGCGCTCGGCCTCCATCTGGCGGTACTCCGGCTCTTCTACCACCACTGCGTAGCGGCCACGGCGGCTATCGTGCACGAGCTCAGAGACAACAAAGGAGTGGAGCCCAACATCCACCGCAGCCGCATCGGGCGACTTCTCCACCGCCGTTCCTTTCGTGTGCAGAAAAATAGAGATGGTGAAAAGAACCGGTGGTGCCGACGACGATGGGAGCACAACGTAGACGGGGCCATCAGTGCTGGGTGTGCTGGGCAGCCACACCACACAGCTGCCGCTGAATGCCATGCCTACCAACGAAGTCTCCGTAGTATCTGTGCCATCCACCTCATTCTTTGCATCCGTGGGGGTTGCAGGCATCAGCGCCGACGCGCGTCGCATTTCCGTTTCGCGCTTCGATGCGACGAGCCGCAACGACGCTTCACTTCCGCCGACAGCAGTGGCATACAGCACGGCCACTGTCATGCGCTCCCCGGGGACAGCGAAGTCGCGCCATTCCATACCGCCCTGTCGAGGCACAAACATGGAGGGCACAAACACTGGCCACTCCTGAGAAGACACCGACGTCATGGCCGCTGCCGGCAGCGCTGGAACCGTCCTTGCGTAAAGCCCATCGTTCTCAATGCGCTGAATGCACACCGGCACCACCGACAGGAGATGTATTCCCTGTGGAAACCTGTGCACCCGTTCAACCGCAGCAGCCGATAATTGTGACTCGCCTGCGCGATCGGATCGCATGCTGCGTTCCTGCAGCGCCTGATACAACCGACCAGCAAGCGCCTTGCCATTTTTTGGCGCGGTAGCAGCCGCAGCAACATTAGCAGCAGTAGTAGTATTAGAGCCGCCGCCCAAGTGTCTCAAGCGGTTCAGGATGACTGACGGTTTTTGCTCTACTGAGCTGCCCTTCCTGGTGCTTACAACCCCTCGAAGCTCGGCCTCAAGAAAGTTCTTGTTGTCAGCCACGTCCGTCGACGTGAGTCGCGCCTCGATGACATCCCAAGGAAACACCTTCACGAAATTTGTTTGCGTCCGGAGGATAATAGGATGACCCTTGCGAGTCAGTCCAGCATCGACTTCACAGTACATCATGCTGTTACCACTGCTCTTGTTGCTCTGTGGGAGAACGATGCCGCGCAACACGAGCCCCTTTGCAACGTTTTTCACCGAACGCCGCGTCAAGAGGACGTGCTTCAAGGCCCGCTGAAGAACCTCGTTGCTCCCCACATGCGTCACGTACATATCCTTCGTCGCTGCTAGAGAGATCTGGTGTGTGGTTAGAAAGCTGTTGGCGTCGTACACTGTCTTAAAGCTCATCAAGGCCGCGAAACGCCCAATGGCACGAGCACGCACGCACGCCAGAGCCGTCAAAAAGGTCCCTCTCACATCATCATCCTTGGCGTTGCTGGCCCTGTCGCTGGCGCCCGCAAACCCTTCAGCATCCGCCGTCGCATCGCCATTCAAGGCGCTGGGAACCGACACAATTTTTTCCTCAATCATCACGACGGGTTCGCCCCCCGCAAGAAGCGAATGCAGGAACGCCGTGTCGACGGCCTTTGGAGACGTCACGAGCAGCTCAGATCCCACGTGCACCACTGGGGGAAGAAAACTGATGGCCCAGCGTCGCCCCGTCGCCGTCATATCGTTCTGAAACCGCTCCGCCGCAGAGAGCCGCTGGAACTGAATAATAGCCGCGCCGCTGTGGAAGGCGCGGTCCTCCTCGAAGCACACCTCTTCAACGGCGCCGTAGGCAGCAAACGTGCGGAACAGCTCCACCCGCAACGTTATATCTTCTGGTTCAACGCCCGCCACGCGGACACGGCGTGTGACGGAGCAACCTTGCATGCCGTCGCCCTGGCACCACACACCGCCACATTCATGTACACAGAGGCATAGAGAAAGAGAGAAAGAGAGGGAAGCGGACAGAAAAAAAAAGAGGAAGGCTCGATGTCAAGGTTGTAACTGACAGCAAAGAGCACATAAACAGGTCGAAACGGAGACGTACCGGGTCTCAAGCCCAAAAATAAAAAGGAAAAAAAAAGTAAAGCAACATTCATGATCCATTCACTCTCAATACAAACCGATGCGCCTGCAGGGACTTTACGCAGAGGTGATATCAGAGTCACCCACGTCAGTGATCGACATCACACAGGTGCGGAAGTGGCG
>NW_008825828.1:0-17607 GCF_000691245.1 Trypanosoma grayi | reverse complement strand
GCCGAGCACGTACTTGCCAGACTTCATCACCAGCTGGATCTTGGTGTTGATCGTGTCCACCTTAGACTTCGACTTCTTGGCCATCTTGGCGCTATGGATCCTGCACGTTACGAGTAAAGATGGGGAGGAGAGAAACCCATGAGGATGAAAATGAAAAGTAGATGAGAGAAGCCAACACTAATTGCATTGCATCGAAGGCCAAAATTGGTTGTGATGCCAAACACAATGTCAGAAACAAAACAAAAATTAAAAGAGCCTCTCTTTCATATTCGCCGCGCCTGCAGGGACTTTACGCAGAGGTGATATCAGAGTCACCCACGTCAGTGATCGACATCACACAGGTGCGGAAGTGGCGGCCGCACGCAGTGCCGAGGTCAAGGTTGTTCCCGGTGTAGTGGTGCATGGGCGTCTTGCTCAGCGTGCAGTAGTACTCAATCTCCGCCTTGCGGATCGGCGGGCAGTTGCCGGAGATCACAACAAGCTTGCTGCGGCCCTGGCGGAGGGTCTTGAGGGTCTGCTGTGTGCCGAGCACGTACTTGCCAGACTTCATCACCAGCTGGATCTTGGTGTTGATCGTGTCCACCTTAGACTTCGACTTCTTGGCCATCTTNCACGTACTTGCCAGACTTCATCACCAGCTGGATCTTGGTGTTGATCGTGTCCACCTTAGACTTCGACTTCTTGGCCATCTTGGTGCGGGTAAAGGAGGCTAAATCAAGATGCCAATAAACGCAAAACCAAGCGGGGGGAGAGATAGAGGAGAAAAGGCGAGCGTGTACAAAGCACTGTATTGTGTGGAGGGAGGAGGAGGGAATACATTCGGTGTCCTCAGCACCAGGCGGTGCATGTGACGACGGTTGCCCTTTGAGTCGCTTTCCATTCAATCTACAATAAGTGATCCATTTGCTCGAGTGAGTATTTGCGTGCGTGTGCGTATGCGCACATGTGGGCTGCGTGTGTGTCTAGAGAAGTAAGAATCAGTTCTAGTGTCTGTTCGGGGGAGATGCGCCGATGCCCAGACGACAAAAACCAAAAAAAAACACAACAAAGTACAATCGGTACAAGAAAGACGTCCAGGCAAAGTGATGAGAAACACTTATCAGAGGGACGTAACGAGAAAAACAAAAAAAAAACGTTTGAGAAGTAGAACAAAAATGAGTCTAAGATGAATGGGGCCGCCCTCTCAAAGGACGCCCAACTAAGTAGGGTGAAAAGTGATACAAGAAAGAAACAAAAACAAAAACACATCCTTCTCCACAAATAAACAGAATCATCAACGACGGAGGGCGCCGAGCATATCATCATTATACGCGGTCTCTCACCAGCTCCGTTTTTTTTTTTGCTTTTCCTTTCCCTGCATCGCCGTTTACTCTTACCGCACGCCTCAAGAGTAAAGCACCCGAAAACTAAATAGATTCCCGTCTTCTTCGTTTATATTGCTTTCGCCCACCCGAAGGTCCGTTACCAGATGCCGTCATCGGCGAGCCCCGCTGCATTGAGTGACAACATGTCGACGCTCGAATTGCTCTTGACCATCCGCATGGAGGCGACGTAAACATTAGAGTTGTCAACGTTGACGGAGCGCGAGGAGTTTGCCGATGAGGCAGCAGTGGTATTCCCCCGCATGGCATCCCTGTTGGTGTTGTTGCTGCTGCTGTGGATGCCGTTATTATTAATATTATTCTTGACGCCACTGAGGTTATTGTTGGTGGCGGTGGCGGTGGCGGTGGTGTCGTAGAGCGTGGCGGAGACGCCGCCCCAGAAGCTGGGCAGCGTGCGGTCGTACTCCGCGCGAAGTACGGGGTGGCCAACGACATTGCGGGCTTCCACAACAACGTTGTCGTGCGCATCGGCGCGCTGCTGGTCTACCTGTTTCACGCGCTTGTACTCTCTCTGCCAGCGACGGTAGCTGGCGAGAATCTCCTCCTGCGTCGCGCTGCGGGGGACGCCGAGGATATCGTAGTACGTGCCGGGTGTGTTGCGGTGCGGGTAACGGCAGCGCGCAGGGAGACGTATGCGGAAGGGTTCCGCGATGTCGTCACGTCTCATGCCTTTTTGTGGCGACGCGTCCTTGGAGGACTGTGCGCTGCGTGGGATGAAGCTGTCAGTGCTGGACGCAAGGCTCGACAGGGAGATATCACACGCATTGCTGCCGCTCAGGTCGTGCAGACGGGTGGACCGCTTGCCGCTTCGGCGGTGGCCGGCGGTCTTCGTCTTCTCGCCACACGTGGCGGCACGCGTGGCACTCATGTTGTGCCCCTTATGAAAAACAGCATGGTCGGCATTGTTGTTGCGGTGTGGCGCCATGAAGTGGCGCGGAATGCTCTCCACTGGCACTGTCTCGAGCAGTTTGTTCTGTGTGTTGCTGTTCAACTCGGAGAAGTGGTGGGCGTGCTCGCAGCGGTTGCTGTATGGGCACTGCGCAGCCTCGTAGAACGCCACACAAACACGCGACTTGCCGCCGCTCTCCACGTCAGACGGGGTGGGAGCTGCAACAGCGCACGTTGCCGCTGCTGCATCGACTCGGCGGGTGGCGCCGTCGTACGGCACAAACTCCGTCGTGCTCACCGAAAACGGCATTGTGCGACTCCTTTCCGCTCACTTCGACGCTGTTGTATAATGCGCAGATGCACCACTAGTTCTCGCAATAACGAAGGAAAAAAAAAATACAAAGGAAAGAAAGAAGCAAGCAACGCTATGCTATGCAAAAAAACGAAAAAAGAAATCAGAAAGAAACACGGGAGCCCACGAGCCGTTTGTCCTCTTTGCCGAATGTTGACTTGCCAGCAGCAGAGTGCAAAAGAAAAAAAAACCACCACAAACGCCCGCAACGATACATCGTTGAATGCTACCGCCATTCCAGCATCGCCGCACAACGGTACAGCCTCTCCGCCACCCTGCCACGTGCCGTGTGTTGTACACAGTCAATCCCTTTCTATTACCGACAAGGGCGGTGCTGGTTGAGGCAAGGACGATACTGTAGCGCTCTCAAATCACCTGTACGCAAAGATCATACCACACTGTGTGCTCACGTTACGCTCTCTCACAGACTACATACACACACACACTCTCTCTCTCACTCCTTGATTCACTATCTACGCGCAACTTTCCCAGTCCACCCAATCCTACACTACCGACCCAGCCAGCCCCTTAATGGTTGATACGCCTCCCTATTCATCTCCCTCCCGCAGCAGTCAAAGAGGGCGGCCCACTCTCTAAAGCGCGCAACAGGCCCACAGAGGAGACCACACCAATACAATCTGCAGCTAAAAAAAGAATACGTACAAGTGTGAAACGCAGTTTTTGTGTCTCTCACTTCTTTGGATCCTGTTTTTGCGGGTTGTTCTGTACCGACGACTTGAGTTCGGCGATGAGGTCCTCCGATGTTTTGCCACTGTAGCGGGCGCCAGGCTGCATACGTTGGAGGTCTTTGTCCACGGCGAAGCGTTTGTTGAGGAACTTCTTAAGCATGTCACCACGCGCCTTCTCCAAGTCGTCGCGAATGCGGTCCTTGCGCTCCTTGTAGGCGGCGGTCTCACGCGCCATGCGCTCTGTATCCATGCGCTTCAACTCTGCCATCTCCTCCTGCGTGAGCGCTTTCTTGCGCTTGTCGAAGTCTTCCCGCACGACCTGCTCCCAGGGGCTGTTGTAGCCGAGCCCCTCCCTACCGATATTCTGGTCCTCGCGCGCGACCTTCTTCACCTGCTCCGGGTCCAGCTCCCAGAAGCGCCACTCATTCCACTTTTGTGCAGTCTCTAGCTCCCGCCACGTCACCTGCAGGATATACTCCACCGGCCACCCCCAGAAATACCGCTTCTCAAGTGTGCACCAGTCGTCTTGGCACTCCTTGATGCCGTGATTGATGCGCTTCACCAGCGTCATGGCAATGTTGTAGTACGTCGTCTCTGGTGGGATGTCAGAGGTGGTCAAGAACGCCTGCAACTCCGCCGCCGCGGCGAGGAGTTTCGGTTTCCACAGCGGCTCCACTGCAACGCCTGCCAGGCCCGTCGTCGACTTCACCGGAAAGGCGCGTGGTATATACTCGTCGCTAATGGTGAGCAGCGCGACCGTGCGGCGCAGCGCAGTCCGCAGGGGATGTGAACAGCGCATACGCCCCCCACACTTCTACTTTTGTTTTCCTTGAAGCTCTTCCCCGGCGTTCCACAGTAGATAGATGACGCTCGGCCCAAGTTCAAGTACCCTACAGCGCAAAGAAAGGCGAAGCACCGGCGCGACTCTTGTTTCTTCTTCTCGTTCCTTATTTTCCTACCGGAAACTTTAAAAATGGCGCCCTACAGGTGAGCACGAAGAGCGAAAAGGGAGGAGCAGCCACAGGAACAGTACACGCAGCAGTGCAAAGCGGGCGACGGCAACTCAGCGCCGGCGGAAGTCGCCAGCTGAAGAGGGGAGAGAGGAGCAGAAGCGGAAGCAAGACAAGTCTGAACAGTCACAAGGGGCCCCCGCTCGCCCCCAGAGCAGTCCACCTCACGGAGGAAAGAGAGGGCAAGAGGGGAGGGGGGAAGAGAGACACCACTCTCCTCGTCTTCCAAAGAAAAGAAAATCTGTCAGTAGACAAACAGCATACGCAACGCAATCACAACACAGCCAAACGCCACCCATACTGACAGGCGATCTCCGACCACACTGCACTTGTAGAGGAACTTGCGGTGCAACTCTTTATGGTCGCGGTGAAAAATTGTGGGGCGATACTGCCGCAAGTACGTCGCGGTGCATACGACAAGCAGAAGCACATAGGCGACAGTCTCGAAGTCGAAGAAGGCGCTCATTGCACCCCGTCTATTGTGTTTTCTTTGCTTTCTAAACCTACAAGAGGCCTTTTGCAGCGACTGTGGAGTGGGACGGGAAGAGAGAGAAGTGNGGAGTTCCAAACAATTGGCTATGCCACGCGGCGTGAATTGGCGGGCAAAAACAACAACAACGCAAGAGTGAAACAAGAAAGTCAAGTGAATAAAAACGCTTCAAAGTAATGATTTAAAAAAAATGAGGTATATGTAAATTTGAAATGTGCCGCTGGCCCCTTCCCCCTCCTCTTTGCCCTGTTTTGGTGTATCGACGATTAAAGCACCGCAGCGACCACGCCGCGCGGACACCGACACACACGGAGACCACCTTGTCTTCCACTGTAGCGCCCAACAAGACAAGACCTCCAAAAACGCGTCAACGCCTTATAAACTCGGAAAGAGCGTGGAGTGCAAGCAAAAACTTTTTTAAAACGTAAACAAACAAGCAAACAAACAAAAAACGATTTGCATAGTAATACGACTAAAGAGCTCATTCAGACACATCACTGGAGGGCTCTGCCTTTGCGCGGGACCTCACGCCGGCACGTTGGACAGCAGTTGTTACGTGCAAGCCACCGAATAATACACTTATGGTGGAACGTGTGCCCGCAGTCGATCGGGAGAACCATAGCCCCCTGCGTCATCTTCTCGAGACAGATAGTGCACGCTTCCTGCTCCTCGCTGGACCGTGTCGTGCTGCTCATTTTATCCGCTGACCGTTTCATACTTGAGTACGGCACGGCCTTCATCCCACGGAGCTGATGTTGTGGGAGGCCAGTGGGCACCTTTGCGTTGTCTAGCTCCAGCAGGTTCTCGTACGAGAAGTCGTTGAGCTCCCATCCAGTATTGCCGCCAATTTGTGCACGTGGGGCCTCGCCAGCGCCCAGTTGCGCGAGTTGTGGTACACGCGAGAAACCTGTAATAATGTCATAGTCGGATCCGCTGCTGCCGATGTGGCGCGGCCGTTGACGGGCCCGAAGGAGACCTCTCTGCACAGTGGTTGTAACCTGCGGAGGGGACGACGAGGAGCCACGCACCGACACAACAACACGGGTATAATTCATAGGCTCTTCTTCAGCATCATTGCCACTCATCTCCACCGTCCCAGGGGTGGGCATCATAGACTGCTGCATTGAAAGGGCCATGGCGGTCTCCGCCGCCATCTGGGCTACCTGCATATTCGCTGACACGAACTCATCGAATGCCAGCACCGCCTCAACGTGGTGACGGCCCAACATTGTATTCGCCAATTGAGTAACGGCAGCAATACTTTCATCAACACTTGAGGCCTGCTGTTGCTGCTGTTGGGGACGTCGCTGCTGTACCTGTTGCACAGCGCGTTCTCTCCGCAATCGTTGTGAAGACAAAGGCTCGGAGAGCTGGCGTCTTTGAGGGAACGTCTGACTCAGTGGCTCATGATCCCATTCGTGTTGAATCTGCCGTTGGCTCAATTCCCCAAAAGTACGACGACCACCTCGGGTCTGCACGTCTGACGTTCCCATCACACGCATCATCATTTCCCTTCTGCGTCTAACCGATGGAGGAAGAGGGAAGCTCGCCTCTGGGATAGGCCAACGCATAAACATGGAACGTTCCGCTGGTCTTGCCTGAGATGCGCGTTGTAGTTCCTGCTGGGAAACGATATGTGGAGGAAGAGCGTTGGCCCAGTCAATGCCATCATTGAGATTGCCGAAGTCGATGCGCCGCGTGGTCATTACTTTTTTTCGTCACTTTTTATGTACTTATTGTCCACTTCCTTCGAAGAAGCGAAAGAGAAAACGCGGTTCAAAAAGGAAAATAAAAAAATGGACAATACACACCAGATGGAACCTACACGGGCCCTCCTTCAGAGCGAGTAACGCAAGCCATTTCGTTGTCGTCGTGTACACCACGAGGGGGGAGGGGAGAACTACGGGGAAAAAAAAACAGTGAGAGGATCAACAAGATATTTCCCCATACTCATTGATCAGTGTGATGCTGCTCTTGCTGAGGGTGCAACAACGCGGAATTGCCTGAAAACGCGTGTACAGAATAGCCTGCTGAGTCCCCCGTGGCCTCAGTGACTGGCGGAGTAGGAAGTGGAGGTGGCAAGTCAGAGGCGGCGGACAAATCGAGCGGCTGCACAGATCGACGGTCCCTGGAAGAGTATGGATCACTGTAACCTCTTTGCCCAGGCAACAGAGTACCGCTATCATCACCCTCTCCCTCTTGGCGATCGTCCAGCCGCTGCTGTAACTCCATTACTTCGGAACGGTACTGTTCTGCTGTGGCCTGTGCCGTCTGCAGACGCCGCTGAAGTCTAGCCTGCTGCTCGCACATGGCGCTACCGCCTGCTGCAGAGCCCATCAGGCGCCTCGTCAGCTTTTCCGTGTGCTCGCGGAGCTGCCGCTCACTTGCGCGAAGCTCTCGCAGCTCCCGTAGGAGATCCATGTGCTTTGACATGCTCACACTTTTGGATTTGAGCACACCATTCTCGTGTTGTAGTCGATCCACCACAAGTTTCAAGTTCTCCACAACAGATTCCAATGCCTCCACGCGACCCCGTTGCTTAAAAGTTCCTGTGCGGTTCGTGTTTGTAGAGTCCACCTGAAGTATATCCTGGATGTGCCGCTCCAAGCGTCCAACCTTCAGTTGAAGAGTCTCCTGTTCAAAGCGCAGGTCAAGAATGGTGCTGTTCTTCTCAAGCAGCTCCCGTTCCAAAGCTGACTGGTCAATTATTTTCTCCGTCCTGAGCGGAACTGAGCTCGGCATGACTGCAGTAGCTGCTTGATAGCGGCTTAACTCTGCAGTCAGGCGTTTATTATCGCCAGTCAGATCATCTATGCGTCGCTGGAGATTGCGCAGCTGTGCCTCCTTAGTAACACTCACCTCCCGCTTCAGTTCATCAATTGTATTCTCCAGGCGAAGAACCGTTCGTTTATGGTGACGTATATCAAGGGGGGAGGCAACATGAATTGGTTCCACTGACTCTTTCTGCCGGCAGCGCAGATCCGCAAGTTCCGTTTTGTATCGTTCTGCCTCTCCAGCCACATCGTCAAACGCCGCCACACGTTTCTTCAGCCTTTCCACCTGTCGTTTCAGTTGCTCATTTTCCTCCCTTAGTCGCTGCAGGTGGTTATGCAACTTTGAACCTACTGCTCCTTGCGGTACAGTAAGCCTAACAGCATTGGCGTCAACACTTGTGGCTGGCGGTTTCTCTGTTTCGGCAACTACCTGCCGAGATTCCTCAGGGCGCTGCTGCCGATCTGCATACTCTCGGGTAATGGCGAGTTCCTTTGCTTCAAGCTCACGCTGGGCATTCTGCATCTGTACCCGAAGAGAGCGACTGGTCTCACGCTCCCCACGTAGATGATCGCGGGCCTCCTGCAGATCGCTCTCCAGGCGATGGGTGAGGGCGCGCAGCGAAGAAATTTCGTGCAGGTTGTCGCGTTGTGCCTTTTCCACTTCACGTCTAAGCAATGCTGCTATCTGCGGCTGGGCAAGGGCATTAGCGTCGACATCAGTTAGTAGGGCGCGCATAGGTGACTGCACCACGGCAGAGCGAGGACGTTGCTTCTCATGCTGCTGGTGTTGCTGTTGTTGTTGTTGCTTTGGCTGCTGCTCTTTTGGGAGACCACCGGTAGTGGCAATCGCCGGCTCTGCTGCCTCTGCAGGCACTTTCAGATCATTGGAGCTTTTTGTTTCCTCCTGGGAAGTTGACTGCAGCACCTGTGTCCCTTTCTCTCGGCCACCCCTCGTGACACCCCGGTTAGACGGCGACCCACACGAAGCCAACTCACGTTTGAGTCGCAGTATCTCCTGCTCCCTTTCTTGCAGTTGTCGATGCAGTTCGTAGGCCATCCGCTGTGCCTCCTCGTGCTTCTTGAGTGCCTCCTCCTCGCGGCGCACCTTCTCTTCGAGCTCACACTGAATCGACCGCAGCCGCTCAGTGACAGCCTTCAGTTGCTCCGTCGACTCCAGTTGAATGGACCCCATGCGCTGCGCCAATGCTAGCTCATGCTGGTGTTTACGCGAGGCGTCTCCACGCTGTTGGGCCTCCTCGACTAGCCGCTGCTTGAGCATGTTCGTAGCCATGATCAGCTTTTCATTCTGCTCTTCCACAAGACGAATATCGGCGTTAAGACTGTCATTCATCGCGACGAGCCGCCGCGCTCGCTCCACGTCGGCCTGTTGCGCCACAACCTCCTCGCGCAGCGCGTCGAGATGCGCGCGCCATTGGGTAGTGTCGGCCTGCAGTCGACGCGTATTCTGCCGCTCTTCCTCCAGCTGCACCCGCGCCTCCGAGAGTTGACTCTCTACAAATGTCAGCTGCGCCCGCAGTTCCTGCTCCACCACTGACCCCAGTGTCGTCGTTGTTGTCCCCGCAACGGCTGCGCTCTTCAGCACGCCACCTTGCTCTACAACAACGTGGCGAAGCTCATTCAACTGTTTCTCAAGAACCTCTCTTTCACTTATGCCACGCTGCAGCTCACGAGTTAAACTGAACTCCCGCTGCCGCAGGCTCTCTATGATTGCATTTTGGTCATTGACAACACCAACGACAGAAGCCTCCACCGCCGGCATTCCCTGCTGCGTTTGGTGGCCACCTTGGTGAGAGATCAGAAACTGCGGCTGCGCCTTGGCGACCTGCTCATTGAGTTGCCCCTCCAGCATTATATTCGTCGCACGCGCATCCTTCAGCTCAGACTTGAGACGCAACGTCTCCCTCGTGAGCAGCGCAAGTTGCTCCGCCACCCCGTCGGGCGGCACCACACCCGCACCTTGGGCCGTGTTGGTGAATGTGTAGTTCTCCGCCACACCGCTGATCGCCTCGCGGAAACGTTCCACCATAGCGTTGTTCTCCTTGAAAAGGTGATCATGCAGCCGTTCCATCCGCGCAGCCTCCTCCAGCTGATACTCAAGGTATTTTCTCCGTTCCGCCTGAAGCTGTTCCTGTAGTTGTTTAATGCGCCCCTCCTTGTTGTGCAGCATTTCCCGGAGACATTGACTGTTGTGCTCCGCCGCACGGTGTGCAACTTCTGCCTGTGCCTCATGCGACCGTATCACCCGACGCTCGCGCTCCTCTGCCTTTTGCCGCTCTTCCTCCAGCTGCCGCTGAACGTACTGTAAACGCTCCTGTAGGCGATTCACCTCTTCCTTCAAAGTGTCTGTAACGGCTTGGGCCTTTCGGCATTCCGTTGCTTCGTCACCAAGCCGCTTCTTGAGCGAGGCACACTCCCTTGTCAATTCCGCCTGCTTATCCAGTGCTTGCTTGTACTCGCGAATGGCGGTGTCGGTGCCTGCATCATCCATGTATTGTGGACCAACCCCGCTTGGTTGAATGACAACTGCTGGGGACTCCGCCTTCGCAAAGACCGTTTCTTGCAGCTGAAGAAGTTTCTGCACGACGTCTTCGTCCAGAGAGGCAACGCCTGAAGCTCGTAACTCCAGACGTGTCACTTCCTCTGTCAGTTGCTGTGAGTACACCTCAGCCCTCTTTAGTTTCTGCTGGATGTAGCATTGGTCCTCTCGTAACTCGGCAAGCTGCGCGTCCTTCTCACGCACAGCAGAAAGGGAAGCGAGCAGCTTAGAGTGAAGTGCATCCGCATGCTCATCTTCATCCTTCGTTTTGGCCAGATCCAGTTGCTGTTGCAGAAGGCTCACCATTCCGTTGCTTTTGGCGAGTTGGGCTGCCAACTCATTTTGACGGACCTGGCCACGCTCAAGATCCGCGGTGACATCGAGAAGACGCAAGTGCATTATCTCTGCACGGTGCGGGGACAAGAAGCCTTTGAGGTCGCGTTGCACAGAGCGAACGTAGTCCAGCACAGAAACCATTTGTGCAACGTACTTCCGGTAGAGGCGGAAGGCACTTAGCTTGTACGTCGTCGCCTCGTTTGCGGTCACACGCAGATTTGCCTCCGTGGCGCATAGCTGCATTCGAGCCCGTTTGGCCCTAAGAAGCGCCAACTCGCTCTGGCGGCGCAGTGCTGCATGCTGACGAATGGCGGCGGAAACAAAATCACTCACCGTTCGAGAGTCTCCCGCATCACGCACCAGAGAGAGCTCCTGCTTCGTTGCCTCCAACTGGATACTGAGGCGCTTGCAGTCGCCCTGCAAATCCATAGAATGGTGCAGGAGACCAAGGTTGATAGACTTGAGGCGGGCAACATCGCGCTCGAGCTGCTGAACTCTGTCACCCGCATCATTTGCCTCGGCTGGCAAAGACTGTAATTGTTGTTGTTGTTGTTCTTCTTCTTCGTTTAGTTTTTGTTCGTGTTCCTGTTCTTGTTCTTGCTTCTGGAGCGGTGCTGTCATCGCCACTCTGGTTGTCGTTGTAAGCCCCGCCTTGCCCCCAAAACCGTTGTGCAAGTGCTCTTGCAGAAGTGCCAATTCTCCTCGAGTATCCTCAAGTTCGGCTTCAAGCGTAGAGACTTCCCGTTCCTTGTCCTCGTAGCGCTTCATATAAAGGCTGCACTTCTGCCGCCAGGTTGTGGCTTCTGTCTCAAATTTTGCAGCCTGCGAAGGATCGCCAATGTGAACCCCTGATGATGCATCTTGTAGCTTTCGTGAGCGGTCCAACTCGATGCGCAGCTCACCCAATTCAATCTCCATCTCAGACATCTGCTTCTGTCGAATCTTCAGATCTTTTCGTAGGGAACTTAGCTCCTCCACCTGTTCCATGTAATGGTAGGTCTGCCTAAGCTGAAGAAGGTATGTGCTGTCCTCCTTGAAGAGCTTGCCACGCAGCGCACTATCAAGTCGCTGCTGCATTTCCTCGAGAATGCCACTCTCTACACATGTACCTTTAGAAGACCGCTGAAGAACAAATCCGGTCGACGTGTTCTCTAGTGCGCCTTTGAGGGAAGTAAAGGTGGTGTTCACATATTCCCGCATGGCCTGCTCCGACCGCGACGCCTCTTCTTGTGTCTCCATCACGCAACGCAAACGCTGTAAAAGTTTGCCTTCACGCTGCCTAAGCACGACAATCTTTTGAAGGAGCTCTCGCGTGTTGCCGGAATCTATGCGGCGCATTGCATCCTGCAGGTCCTCCAGTATCTTCTGCTGCTCCACTAGCTTCCCGTTGAGCTCCTCGTTGATTTGCTGAGTGGCCAAGACCTGGTTACGCAAATCTTCCTGCAGCGCAGATGTCTCCTGTAAACGCCGTGTGGCCTTTGCCTCTGCCTCACGGTGTTGCGCCGCTTCTTCCCTCACGCTCTCGACGGCGTTCTTTAAAGAGGCGATGAGTTCATCCTTGATACGCAGCTGCTCCTCAAAAGTACGTGAAATGGAGAGGAGCGGACCTGACCGCATAGCATCCGTGTTTTCACACCGCAACGCCTGCGATAACGTCTGAGATGGGGCGTCACTTACCGTGGCAGAGAACAGTCCCTCCACAGCTTCTTGTCCACGCTGCTCTTCAGTCGGAGGAGGGGGCATTGAGACACCGAGTGCGTCAAAAACGGCGGTGCGGTACTTATCACGCTCGTCCATCAGCACATCCCGCTCCGCTGTTACAGCAGCCAGTTGCTCCCGCAGCACTACCTGTGATGTTGCGTTATCTTTGATGGTAAGTTCCGACTGCTCCAGTAGCTGAAGTGCACTTCTCAGCTGCTCCCGCAGACGCACTGCGTCACTCGGCGCCTCGTGTCCGGTTTCCATATTTGGCTGCACAGTAATAAGGTCAACGCGATCCCGCAGAATCTGCAGCGCTGAAGTCGCATCTGGGGCAGAACTAAAGTCTGTCTTTCCGAGCGCCTCTCGCAGGGCCTCTTCAATCCTCTGCCTGACAAAGTCATTAAAGTGTTCCATCTCCTTCCGGCGGAGCTGCAGCTCTTGGAAGTATTTTTCCCTGTAATTTCCCTCGTCCTCCTCAACGATGTGTCTCCCAGACTTCATCTGATCCACTACGTGGTCAAGCTGCTTTAGTTGTTCGGGTGAAAGGCCCAACTCGAGCCGAAGCTTCGTGTCAAGCAGTGGCTGCAGGCGGACCTTGTCCATCCAATGACGCCGCTCCTTTTCAAGCCACTCAACCTCATCCTTTAGCGTGGCGACCTCCTCCCGCAGCATTCCTACCTCGCTGAATAATGATGAGTTCTTGGGACGCAGACGATCAATTTCCTCTTGTGTGACGCCAATACGTACGCACAACTCCTGTAGTGCGGTAGAAAAGGTTAAGGAGTCCTCCATCGCGTTTAGCCTTTCTCGCAGCTGCGCGTTTTCTTCCTGAAGAAGCTCCATCGATCGGTTGGATTCAACGAGTTCGTTTCGGAGACGGCGAATACCCTCATCACCGCGCTCGTATTCCTTGAGGAGGCGTTGGATCTTGTTGTTCTCCGCATCCCGTGCCTCTGCGCGAACTTCCATCTGTTGCAATTCTGTTGACAGACGATCGTTCTCTTGCTGAAGGCGTTGTCGTTCCACTACGAGCCTCTCCATGGTACGGCTATCACATCCCATCTTGGACCGAGGGGAGGAATTAGCCGGAAAAGATAAAAAGCTCCCGCTAGCCGATAAAACGGTACGCACAGCGGCGTCACTATCCTCAGTTATTTCATCCTGGTAAATCTTAGAAGATGTAGCATGACGCTCCAACTTCCGACGCAGCGCATTGTTCTCCTCTTCGGCTTCTTTTAGCATCTGCTGTAGACTATAGACGGATTCTTCAACATGGCGATCTGCCTCACGCTGAACACGCTGCAGCTCCTCCGTTAAAGTTTGGCATCGCTGCTTCTCCTCATCGACGATGTCACGATGCAGCTGCTGAAGCTCCGTCATGTCCCGCAGCGCTTCTGACTCCCGTCGCTCACAAAGTTCCTCTGCGCGGTCACGTGACTGAATAAGGTCATAGTTATCTTTTTGCAGAGTCCGCACCTTCTGCCGCAGACGGTGCAGTTCACTTTCTTCATCATGCCGCTTCGACTTCTCTGAACGCTGGTATTCTCGCAGCATCTCCTCCGTCTTTTCAGACTTTTCTACGAGTCGCTTGTATTTTGCAACAAGGTGCTTGTACTCGAGACGAAACTTTTCATCCTCTCTCTCAGCTTGTGTCTTAACAGCATTACGTTGTTGGAGAGCCTGCTGCAGCTCCTTGTTTTCTCGCCGCAGGCGGTCCACATCTCGCGTTGACTTTTCCAATTCCTCCTTCAAACGTCTCGCATCACGTGCCCCTCGCATCGCAGATTTATGGTGATGCGGGGAAACCACACCTTCGGTTTCACTTTGGCCCCCCTCCTTCTGCTCCAACATTGCACGGAGCTGATTACTTTCGCTCTGCAGAAGGTCTGCACGAGCCCGAAACGTCTCCTCCGCCTCACGCGCTGAGGCGACAGAACGCTCCAACTCTACCCTCTCTTCATTAAGACGATCTAAGTCCCGTGAACATGTTGTGGCAATTACGCGCATCAGACGCAAGACAGCCGTTGTATACTGAGGTTGAATAAAATGCTCATCATCAGGACTCCATAAAAAATTGGACGCCTTCTGCACCCATTCACGAACTCCTGAGGTAAGCTTACCATGTTCCCAATCATCAAAAGGAAGCGAAGTAAGAGCCTCCCATTCAAAGGTAGCGCCACTGCTTTGGGCATCCAAGACCAAGGGCGGCGGCAAAGGGTCCATCAAGGCGTTGCCAATCTATGAGCCAGGAGCACCACAGTAAAAGCAGATGAAATTTTGAAGTGCCTCACCACTGGACCAATACCTAAAAAAAGGCGCCAAAGGTACGGCCACTTTTCGTCTACTACGACAGCAATAAGATGTGTACTGCCCTTTGGTAAAAACACGTCAATGTAAAACATTGCAATTTGAATGAACGCAAAAAAAAAATGTGAAGAAACAAATGTATCCTCAAAAGACGAAACAACAAATACAAAAGCAGGAAAAAAAACGAAACACAGAAGAATAAGATCAGCGAAGACATTTCTCTCTCTTGTTTTTTTTTCTCCAAGAGAAAAAATAGAGAAACCAACCAGTCTTCTGAACGGCATTGATGACCCACACTGGCGACAACCACGATACCCGTTTTTGCAGCAACCGTCGGATAAAGAATGATGCCGTCAACCCACGACAAGAGCGATATTAAGGTGCTCGTTATTTCCCATTCTCATACAAGGGAAGTGCATTTCCAACCACCTCTTCAAAATGCCTTCAACACGGCTAATACCAGGCCATGCACATTTTCACCGCCTGTCCGAGCAGCTGAGCACATCAAACGCTCGCCAGCAACATAATACTGATTTCGCTACTTTTCAAATGCATTCCTGAATAAGTCAGTTCCCTTTCATTTGGAATCTGTTCTACGAGCAAGCAAAGCAAAACAAAAAAGAAAAAAAAAGAGCAAAGCAGACAGCAAAAGAGTTGAACTTGAGGAATAATAAAAGAAACAATCAAAAGAAAGAACTGAAGCTCTGCAATGCACCACCCTCTCCTATAAACGACAATTTTTGAGTACTCTGAACCAAATAAGAGGAAAAACGCTACAACTCCTGCAGAAGTCAATCAGCGTGATGTTTGTATTGGTAGGAACAGTTGAAGCTGTGCAATATAAGTTCTGTTCACAGTCCACCTTCCGAAAAGCCCATTTTCCAACGAGCAAGTTTCAAGCGTCAGAAGAGCTCATTGAAATCCACATTTGACTAAGGAAGCAAATCACACATAGCCGGCAACATATCCGCGCAAGTGTACGACGAAACACAATCCGAGCTCGTGGTCTTCCAGCCTTGTACGGCATGAAAAATGGTTGCGTACCGTTCCTCTTTGTCCCCTTTTACTTCAAGAACGCGATTGTCCCCACCATCTTCTTCAATCAACTACACGAATCGGTATCGAGACCGTACAACTTCAACACAAAGATAACCAAAAACATCAGTCTCGTCTCTTTCGCCTTTTCTCTTTGATTCGTGAAAACAAAACAACAGCGAGGGAAAGCAGAGATATAGTTTTCTTTATGCTGAAGAAGATGAAGTCTACAACGCTTTAGCTCTTTCTCTTCTTTTTTTTCTTTTTTTTTTTTCGTCTCCTTTCTTTTCTTTAACCCTGAACAATCTTCTTCTTCGCACAGAAGCACTGGACGAAGAGAGTCAACGCAAACAGTCATCTAGAATACTACTCATGCTATCAATAAAAGAATTGGTGCAGGTAGAGGGGGAAAACACGACAGTTATCTTCCAGTTGATATCGTACTTTTTTTTGTTCTCATTTCTCACGCTGCATTAGCGTGCGCCAGCTGCGTTGCTTCCGGCAACTGAAGTGTTATTCTGAACGCTAGACTGTGCCGCCTGACTATTGAGGGGTGCCAAATCACGGTTGACACGTACATGCTCTCCTGGCTTCCACACACCCACGTCCAGCCTGTAAGCATTGATAAAGTCCCCAAGATCCGTTTGAATTGGGCCATGTTTAAGCATCGGACATGTAGTCACAAATTGAGGAACAGTCATTGAACTATCGCACAAGCTCCGAATAAGATCGATGAGGGCAGGAATAGTATTATCGGCACTTTCTCCACCCTCATAATCTTCTACAAGGATACTGTTCTGTTGATATCCCCGAATGCAGTCAGGGGTGTTCTCAATTATAAGCACCCGATCAAGAGGCCTTCCAAGAGCGGCTAGATCTTTTTGATATCCTGAGTATCCTGTAAACCACTTACTGTGACGGTATATACAATGGCTGACCACTCTTTCCTTGTCAATGTTCCGTATAATTGCTTGAGCATATGCTCGAAGACCGGCTGTCCACACCACAACCTCAACACATTTTTCTTTACAGAGTTTGAAGAACTCATCAAGCCCAGGACGTGCGTAAAGAGGACCTTCACGTGCATACACCAAGGTTTCGTCAAGGTCAAGAGCTAGAGTCAGTTTGCCTTTAAACCTATGCTCCTGCTCGGGTAAAACCCACTTACTGCTAAGTTCTTGATTCATTGAAGGAGCACGTTGGCGAGGTCGCCGTGAGACCGAATACTGATACTCCTGCTTAAAGGAGGCCCCACGTATCCGCTGACGAGGCGCCGACGCCATTTTTTTTTTTTTGTTTGCCAAAATCACGAAGAAAACAAGTGCGACAAAGTCCACTCGGCGATCGTTTGAAACAGAGACAGCTCGCACAACACTGATATCAAAGAGTACTTAAAGAGGCTAAAAAGAGGGAGGAGAAGAAGCAATGAAACAACTTCACCAATGCGTGAGAAAGAGAGATTTAATATAGTTACAGAAAGCTTTGACCCAACAAACTGACAGCTACGAAAACAATACAAACGAAGATCGTTATCACAACAACACGGAGTGATTCAACCAAAAAACAACTAGGTCTCAAAAATAAGACAACAAAATAGAACTAATACTTGTTTGATTTAAAAAACGATCATTGATTACAATTCCACCTTTTTTTTTGTTCTAACAAGAGACTATAGTAAGATTTCACCCAATAACTACATGCGTGCATGTTATACATAACAGTAAGGGCGGGCAAACACAACGGAGAAACCAGAAAAATATTATTCCTTTTTTTTTAATTAATAATTTTTTTTTTATCACGAACGACCAAAAAATAACTCTTTGCGAATGGGGCATTTTTTCTTTAATTTGCAGCTATCAGTCGCATAAGAGTTATATAGCTTCATTCAAAGCCCCAGATTGTTGAAAAGAAACCAAAATGCACTCCAATAACAAAAAAAAAAACATTTACCCGTCCCTTCAAAGAAACACCTGTGCACTTATAAGAAGGGCGCCCATCACACGACACACCGCGCCGCACGCAAACAATACAACCCACACGGCTTCGCGTAAGTAGAAAAGGATCCTGCGGAGTCCCCCCCCCCGGA
>NW_008825827.1:0-23526 GCF_000691245.1 Trypanosoma grayi | reverse complement strand
ATATATATATATCTGTAGGTCCGTGTTGTTTTCTTTTTTTTTTTGCAGGTTTTTCTGTAGGGTGATGCCTTTCTGGTGCCTCAAAGTTGGTCTTCTTGTGACAGTATGGTGTGTGTCTGTTTTGTGGTGCGATGTTCAAAGTGCATCAATACTGCAGCGCCAGGGTTCTGTTCTGGAGGTTGTGTTCTTCACGAACTTTGTGGGTTGTTTCTTTACAACCGGAGCATGTCTCCTTCTAAGGCGCGGTTCCTTTACTGATATGCGATCCTTGGCATGTACATTGTATGAGAGGCCAATGATGTGGAGACTGCTCTTGTCGGTCGCTTCTGTCAACGTTATGGCAACGTGGTGCATGTTTCTGAGCTTTACCTTTTCCGGGATGACGCATGTCTATGCAGTGAAGACGACTGAGCCACTTTTAATGTGTCTTCTTTCTATGGAATGCACGCAGAAATTGATTAAAAATGCCTTGTCGAAAGGTAGATCGGCGAAAGATCCTTTTGCAGACGTTGAGGAGTATCCATTGTCAACGAAGTTGATCACCTTTAGGACTTGGATGTGTGTTCTTATTGTATGTATCGGTGCATTTTTGACTTCTGGGTCATTAAAGCGCAACACCAATACATCCTTTGGCATACTTGTGCTGTTGTTTACTTACTCTCTTGTGCTTGTCAGCAACTGTGCTCTGGCTCTCAGAACCACATTGATGAAGCCTTTGCTACATGTGTTACCGGACGAGAGCAGTGTCTTTTCTTCTTGTTCAATTTATGTCTTCATGTCGATGCTGGGTTCATCTGCTCTTGTTCTGCCGGTCTTGGTGTACCGAGGGAAGCATCTGTTAGAATATGACATGGACACCTGGAAGCAGTTTCTGGTCGTTGGATTAAGTTACGGTACGTATCAAGCCTGTAATGGTATGGTTCTGTTTCATGTTACTCCTTTGGCTTATAGTATCTTGAAACAGGTTCGGGTGGTGTTGATATTCTTTTTTTCCCTGTACTACTTCGGGAAAGAAATTGAAAGTACCAGTCAACTTTTCATCGGCTTGATTTTGTTGTTTTCCGGTACTTATTGCTACGCTGCCGTTTAGAAACAATTGTATATTTTTTTTCTTTTTTGCTGCGTATGTGTATCTGGGGAATTAACAATATTTGATATGTACTGTCCGTGTTTGGGAACAGGTGTGAGAACCGTCACATTGGCTATCCGTTTTCTTCCTATAAGAAGATGGGGCAATCTAACAACACAAAGCAGCCTAAGCTTAAAAGCGATAGCATTCCTAACTATGAGGATAATGCTCCAGAGTCTACAAACATCGAGGACCTCATTAAAGGAGGTCGCTATAAAGTTGCGTCCAAGGAAACCCTCGATATGATGACCGCCATTCAACAAGGTCCAAAGGATGAGAACAAGATTTACCCTGATTCTGACATCAAGGACCTTAAGCAGTATATCATTGAACAGGAAGGTCTTAGTATTGGCCAGGCGAGAAGAAAGGCACTTTCACAACAATGGCGTTTTTTCTTGTCGTGCGAGCCTGTGCAACGTGGTCTGGACGCTGGGATTATAGCCGGTAGCTTTGCTGCAGCTGTTGTAGCGTTCAAGAGTCCCAAGAATCGCATTCCAGCTAAAATTGGGCTCGCGTTTACTTTTGGATTTTGTGTAGGTCTTATTACTGTACCTATGATGGTTATTGCAGCTGAAGGATACAACGCAAAGAGGATCAAGACGTTGGAAAAGGAGCTGTTCTCAAAGCAACGGGATGAATTCTACAGCAAAGGTAGAAATGAATTGTGAATGTTTTGGTGTCGGTTTTGGTATTGGTTTGAGGAGATTGCTGTTACCTACAAGGTTCTTCCACTGTATATTTTTTTTTTGGAGCGTTTATCATTTTCTCCTAACTTTCGTGGAAATTTGGTAGTAGTTGTTGTAGAATCTAGTATGGCTGCAGTCTATGAAGGTCTCTCAAGTGAAAATACTGCCCTGAGAGTTGAATGTGAAGCTCAGGAAGCCGAGATTGCTCAACTTAAGTACTTTCTTCAGCAGTCTGTAACGAAGCCTGATATCTACCCCGGCCAACAACGTGTTACATTAAATAAGTGTCTTAATGTTTTTCCTGAAAAGGCATGGCAGCAGCTCAACGACGATGTGCCACAAGTTGATGACCCGCTTATGATCTCTGCGCTACAGGATCAGTTGAATGAGAAGAACAACTTGTTAGCTGCCTGTCTCGAAGAAAACGCTGAGCTCAAGAGTCACCTCAAGGATAATGCATCAGGTCACACAGAACCACATGGGGAGGACACAGCCCACCTACTATCGCAAATCGGTTTCTTGCATAATGAAGTTGAACGGCTTGAGCAACAAGTGAAGATGGTTCGTGCAGCTGGCAAGGAGGAGATTCGCGCTCTTAGTATCGAATACAATGAGAAGCTTGAAAAAAAGGAGAAGGAAAACCGTGCCATCACGGAGCAATTAAGGGCACGAAGGAACCGTTTGGCGGATGGCGAGGACCTTGTTTCTAGATGCAAAATGCTTGAAAGTCAACTTGCCATTGCCCTCTCGGAGAAAAACTCTCTTCTTGTGGAGAAGAATGATTATTCTGCAAGAATAAGAAAAATGGAAGGTGTGCTCAAGGAGCGCAAGCAAGAGGTTTCCGAAACCCAGCGCATGGCATCTCACGAATCTGTCGCATCTGGGAGTCAGATAAAAAGCCTTCAAGAGGTAATTCAAGTTCTCTCTGATGAGAGGTCGTCACTTCAAAGGCAGCTCGCTCAAATTCGCAGTGGGATGCGTGTTGAAAAGACTGATGGAGAAACCCAAACTGAGGCATCAGTCGCCTCTGCTTATACGCAAACCGACACTTTGCCTTGCGCAGAAAAGGAATGCCAGGTAGACTCAATTACATACTCCACCGATGTTGGCGCGCACTCTGCCCAGAGTCTGACGCATATGTTAGAGCTCAAATGTGCCGAGTGCGACGATTTACGGGCTCGCATCGATGATCTTTCTACTGTTCACCGAGAAGCCGTTTCCACATTCGAAATAACAAAGAATCGTCTCACGGAGGAAATGGAGAGAAGAAAGCTACTCAGTGACGACGCAGAGAAACTTTCTCTACAGGTACGTTCTCTGCAGCAGAAGTGTAGCCAACACGCGGCAACTGAGCGAGAGCTACTTGCCAAAATGTCACTCGTGGAGGAACAAAAACAGCAGCTGAGGATGAGTTCTGTGAACATTGAGCGCAATAAAAATGTTTTGGAGGAACAATTGCAACAGTACCAAAAAGACATGGAACAACTAGTGGCAAACAAAAATTACTGTAATCAGCAGGTTGCTCAACTTGCAGGGGAAAACGAAAAGCTTCGCGCGGAGGTGCAACGGCTTCACCAACAGGAAGCACAGTTAGCATACTCCCTGAAGGCGAAGGATGGTGAGCTGCGCGAGATTCTTTCGGCATATCAGAACGCGGTGAAAGAGGCGGAATCACAAATGGATGCACAACGAACTATAGAACGTGAACTTGAGGCTACCCGCGCAGCATTGGCATCAAAAGAGCAGGGTATCATATTCCTTCAAGAACAAATGAATCAACTTCATCATAGAGATCAACAGCTTTCGCTGGATTTACAGACTTTTGAATACGAAAACGGTCAACTACACCGGAAAGTTGTGCAAGCGGAAGCGCTGGCGACACAACTGCAAAGTACGAGTGAGGATTTGCAGCAGTTCTCGCTCAGAAAGGATAGAATGGCGGAGGAGCTTCAACAGAGTCTTGCGGAACTGAGCAAACAGATTGTTCTAAAAGAAAACGAATGCATGCTCATTCGGCAGCGGTGTGAATCACTCCAACGAGACGTCTCACGTCTACAATCTTCCCATGAAACAGAATCGCGTCGCCTGCGGGAGTTGGAGGATGCAAATGCTCGCCTCGTGGTGCGCGGAATGATGAGTGGTGAGAATGACAATAGAATCAACTCACTTCGTGAAGAGATGGATAAGGTGAAGGAGGCTCTTCAGGAAAAAAGTGCATCGCTTCAATCAGTACAAGAGCAACTTCGAAAGGAGAAGGATGAACGAATAAAGTGCTTATGTGAACTAGAAGCTGCTCAAGCCTCCTTAGAAGAGGCGTTGCTATCAAAGGAACGGTTGCAGCAGGTGGTTTTGGATCAAGCAGCTACGTTGTCCCATTTGTCTCAGTAGTATGAGCTGGCTCATTTTACATTTTTCTCAAATGAACATTCATCTTGTGGGCATCTTATTTGTTTTAGCTGTCTGATCCATCCATGTCTTTCTTGTTGGCCATCTCTCTTTGTTTTTGTTTTTGCTGTTAGCCGTGCTGTCTCACTACTTAATAAACAATGCACGACTACACGGGTTTCGCTCGTGCTGTCGCTATCTATAGCCTATCGTCGACTGGGATGATGCTGAGCAATAAGCTTGCAGTTGTAGCACTCCCGCTGCCATGCACCCTGGTGTTGATGCAGATGATCGTCACACTTGCTCTTCTAATTCCGTTTCGAACCGAGGTGGAGCCTTTTTCCATTAGCAAGTTGCGAAAGTGGATTCCCGTTGCAGGACTCTTCGCAGTGATGCTGTACACCAGTATGAAAAGTTTTGTGTACGCAAATCTATCTACTGTTCTTACGTTTCGCAACCTTGGGTCTATCGTGACAACTGTGGCGGAGTACTACGTGCTTGGAGAAGGTGTGAACACGGAAATCATTCTCTCACAGCTTGTTATATTCCTGGGAGCGGTTATCTACGGTGGTGCTAACTCAACCTTTACAATGATTGGACTGTTCTGGATGATTGTTAACGTTGTCGCACAAGGTTGTTACGGGATTCTTGTAAAGCATATGACGAGCAATGTGGCAGATTTTTCGTCATCGACTAAATACACATTGGCGTTGTATAACAATGCCATTGCACTACCAATGGTGTTTGCTCTCTTTCTCGTTGAAGAGGTGTGGCGTGTGAGCTCGCTGTTGCCAATTGTAACCGCTTTTGGTTGGTTTTGGATAGGAATCACGTGCGTGCTTGGCTTCATGATCTCAACATCGGGTTTTGGACTTCAGAAACTTGTTTCCGCAGCCACATTCATTGTTATCAACAATCTGACAAAGTTCTTCAATATTCTCGTGGGCGTTTTCATCATGCATGACCCCATGGGCCTCATTGATGGCACCGGATGCGTTATCGCGCTCGCTGCCGGAGGCTGGTATTCCGCTGCTCGTTACCGCTATAAAGAGCCTGGTCCAGCTACAGAAAAAAAAGAAGACACGGCAACTGAAGAAGTCATTAAGGTATCTGCATGATGTTTAATGCGGCCCGTGCCTGTGGTTCTTTTTGTAGCCGATAAAGAAAGGGGAAAAATAGAAATAAAAAGCATTTCGATCATCTGTTAAAGCGATTCTCAAGTACTTATTTGGAAATATCTTCAGTGACTGGTAGATGGAATGCGTCAGAAAGGAGTATGTGTGTGCGCCTTGTGAGAAGTCACGAAAATATCAGAATCTGATGATGATCGTCTATTTTTCTTGTTGTTGTTTTTTTTTTGCTTGCAGAAGCGTGTGAACTATATGCTTTGAGGTGTTTTTTTATTGAATGCCGAAGCCTTTGCGGAGTTGTGGTTTGTGTCCTCTGTGGTTGTTGTGTTCACCACTGCGAAGTGGCGTTGTGCCTATTATTTTCCCCTTGCCGCCTCCATGTGCGTGTAGGCGTCCAGCCTAGGGTAGTTATGGAGTCCATCTTTTGCATCGAGCAGGTCAATGTTCCCCCGGAGCTTGGCACAATAATGAAGCAATACACCAAAGCAGTTCTCAGGGACAGGCCAGAGGACCTCTACAAGTACAGTGCGAACTTTTTCGCAGCTCTTTGCGGCCAGGCAGCCCCTTTTGACAAGGATGGTCAGTTTGTCGAATCACGTGAGTACGAGCAAATGGAAGAGTTTGTTGGTACAGAGCTCAACAAGGCTGAAGCCATTGAGCCTCCACCATCCGATGAAAATGAGGGGCGTGATGTTATTCGGGACATTTTCAATGAATATGATGTCAACGGAGATGGACGACTGGCCAGGGAGACGGTGCCAGCACTGCTAGAAGACTTGCAGCGGGCCCTTGGTCTAAATGAATCCGAGACAATTGGCGCCGAGGAGCTTCTTAGCATCCTTGACGCTGATGAAAACGGTACAGTCGATCTTCTGGAGTTCCGTCAGCTTTTTTTTCAGTCAAATGATTCACCTTAGAGAAGCGTAGGCCAGGGCCGAGGCTGGTTTATGTAAAGGCAAAGTGACTGCGCGTCTCACCAGCAAGAGAAATTGACCTGTGTGGAATTTTCTTCCTCTTCCGGTTCCCCTTGTTATCTTTTTTTTTTTTCTTTTTCATACCTGAGTTTGCCTTCTTTTCGCCCATCTCCATGAATGTCACTTTGGGGTGGGTCTTTTTTTGTTCTTTTTTTTTTTGTTGGCCTTCTTTGACGGCCTTCCACAGAGCGGGGAGCAATGAGTAAGAAGCCCCCTCCCCAGAAGGAAAAGGTGAAGACGGTAGTTATACCTCTTTCTCAGGAGTTAAACGTCGATGTGGATTTGCGACGATTGCAAGAGGCTTGTAGCGCACTCGGAGAATGCATGGCACCTTTCATAAAACGCATCAAACTGGAATGTCAGCGGGTGAAAGATGGTGAGCAGCCGGATGTTCCCACAGTTCCTTTGTTCGTGTACAATGAAATCCCATACACCGAGGTGAAGCTGCTCTTCAAGGAAATTCTGCCAGTTTACCCATTTCTTCGCGTAATTCAGCTGCACCACTGCGCTGTTGGCGATGAGGGTATACTTGCTATTGTAGACTTTATTCGTTCCTACAAGCCGTCCCCGGACAGGAATCCTTTCGGTATACAGTGCCTCGAGGTACCTGGGTGTCGAATAGGGCCCAGTGGCGCCAAACATATTGCTAACCTACTGAGTGAGAACGACACTATTACTCGTTGTGTACTGGATTTTAACCCTTTGGGTGATGCTGGAGCCCANGCAATCGCTGGTGGAATGCGTTGGAATGGGTCACTAGAAGACCTTTCTTTGCAGTATTGTGAAATCGGGCCCGCCGGTGCCGATGAGCTCGCAAAGGCCGTCTTACGATGCTCCAATGTTCGTATACTTTCCCTTCGGGGAAATGCTTTGGGCCCTGAGGGCATAAAGCACATTGGCTCCGCTTTGGGTATGAGTAATCGCATCGAGTCCATTGACGTTGCGGACACCCGTTTCGGTGGATCCTGGAAAGCTGTGGAGGCGCTCTGCCAAGGCGCGGAGTGCAGCAGCTCGCTGACATCGGTAGACATGGATTTCAATGTGGTGGTGCCAGAGGCCGCCCCACTGATCGCTGCCGCCATACTGAAGAACAAGCGACTGGTTCAATTTCGCGTCTGTGAGCGGATGGACTCAAATCATTTCCTCGCGATTCTGAACGCACTGGAACAGAACGGAAGGAGCATAAAGAAGAAACGCGGCAAAAGCGTGGCCAAGTAAATTCTGTGGTTCCTTTTTGCTGTTGTTGTTGTGTCTTTCAATGTACAGATCGGCTTTATTGGTGTTTCTCATGAACGTATGTCTAAGTAATGAACTCTCTTGGTGACTCTGTGGTCTTTTCGTGGTATATTTTTCCGGTTTTTTTTTCATGTATTTGAATGTCAACATGTTTTCGCCTGCATAAAGGGAAACCAAAGAAAAGAACTGGTATGGTGCTTATTCTCTCAATCGTTGGCGGTGAGGAGAACCGCAAGGCTGATAATAAAAACGAGAGATACCAGGTAACTACATTCAAGGGGCACCTTGCGGTGTTTTACGACAGTCGTCAAGCACCACCCGATCCCCTGGATGCGGAAACGGAGTATCAAAACACATCGTTGGATGACTCCTCCCAGACCCCGTTCTTCGTGACCTCGTTCGACGGGTTGATTGATGGCAGGAAAGAGGATGCATCTCCCAGGGCGAATGGAGAGCCTGATGTGCTAGAGGTACTTATGGCTGATGTGGGAACGCGTGTCGCAGCACGAGAGAACGTCACCATCGTTAACCGAGGTGCTCATGCTGAAGTATTTGTAGAGAGAATTCTTCGATCACTTCAGAAGAGCATAGAAGGATCCGCCGAGAATGCAATGCAAATTGTCGCGGATGAAATAGCAAAGGAGAAGCAGATGCAGCGCCTTCTCCAGCTGGAAAATGAATCCAACGTGCATGCCATAAAAGAATACGCCAAGGTCACCAAAGAAGTGGAGAATACTCCTTCTGCGAGTGTCAAGTTCTCTGCCAATCTGTCACGGAAGTTGCGGAAACTTCGAAAAGAACATAAGTTTTTGCTCGCTTCTGGAAAGAAGGCTGCGGAACGGTTTACTTTGCTGACTGCTGCGCACCATGGCGAGCTTGTGCCTCCATGTACAAAAGGCTCCAGCCTCATACCAGATGCTTTTTCGAAGCTGCCTCCGATGCGTTTTCCCCCCCCAAGCCCAACATCACGCCGTACACGTTTTTCAAGTGGCAGAAACTCTTACTATGGCTCACGCCTTCAGCGGAGGTCAACATTCAGCGTCTTGGAAGTGCTTGGTGATCTCACTGATGGGGAGCCTGTGGAACCCCTTGCAGGCAATGGTTGGGGGAAGGAAGGACAGTATTACGTCTTTAATGGAGAATCATCCGTGATGGCGCTTCCAGGAATACCAAAGTTTGAGGATGTTGTGAAGGGGTTGTTACTAGATTTCTGGTTCCGAATTGATCCAGGTGAATCGGTTGAAAAACGTGTACTCATTCATATCATGGATGGGCAACGTGCGGATCTGGGCCAGTTGTTCCAAATTAGTTTAAACCGTTATGAGGAGATGTCCGAAGCCATTTGTGTTTACGTCCGGGATGGTACCAACCGGGTACTAGAGTGCATGATGCCGTTGAGAGAGCGTCTCCCCTCTTCGACTGATGAGGAGCCCTTTCATCACTTTATGATCAACGTGCAGAGTCTCGAAGAAGGCAATTTGGAGTGTGTGTTTGATGGCCGTCCTGCTTCGCTGCAAATTGTGCAGCAGGAATACCCTATATTTTTCAATGCCTGGCCTCATCGTCTGTTTGTTGGTGGTTATCTGGATGAATCAAACTCACCATGTTGTGTATTTCGTGGGACGATTTTTGAGGTACGCTTTGGGGTAGGCACTGCTGAAGGATACAAGCCGGTTGTTCGATGGCCACTGTTTGTAGAAGAAGGAAAGTTGAAGGAAGCTACACGAACCATTCCTGCAGAACATCTTGAAACATTATTGGATCTTGAGAAACAAACAGGTGTTCTGCCACGCAGCGCCCCTTCTTTGGATGGAAACCTTGTTGTGAATTTGGGCACACTTGGTATCCTTGGGGAGCTGATGCAGAATTGGAGAGTAGAAATTCGCTTCAGGACAGTTATTAACAACCGTGCGATGAGTCTGATTGGTGTGACGGACAGACAAGGCAGGATGCAGGAGTTCGGTATTGTAATGAACACGGAGCCTGTTTTTGGAAAAGAGCGATTCCGCTTTCATGAGTATAACGTAACTTTCTATCTTGTTGATGCATTTGGCGCATGTTGTTCAGCGTTGCTTCGAGGGAGTGAGCATCAGAACCTAATGGATGGCCAGTGGCATACAATAGTTTGGAAGTGCATTGACAGTGAGGCAAACACCTACAGAGTCAAGGTTGATGGTGTGGCTCAGGAGCTCCTGTATCTTGTAAGGGAGGGACCAAGAAAGTTCCTTCCATTTGTCGATTGGGTGTGTCTCGGTGGTCATAACACGCGCAACTATAAGGTTAAACGACCTTTCTTTGGTGAGATTTGTCGCTTCTTCGTATCTGTTCGTGGAGTTCCCCTTGCAACGTTGAACATGGACGAGGGACCAGGGGCATATGTGCTACAGGACCTTTCAGGCCGTCGGAATCATGGGCTTCTCATCAGCCCAGTGACCCACGTTGTCCGTCGCAGCGATGTCTTTTGGTTTCCACAGATGGACGAGAGAGACTCCTACGGTACCGACATTTCAGGACAGGGTGAAATAATTATCCACAAGAATAATGAGGTGTCTCTGGCCGCCGTTGTATTTACATGTGATTTCACTGCGGCAGGTGTCGCGCGCGAAGTGGCCTATGACATTTTGGGAGGAGTAAATGTCGAGCTAGACGTGGTTGAGAATCACATCTCTGACACGCGACCACAATGGAAGACATGGCGAACCCTGCCCAACAGCTGTTTCAGGTCAGTGGATACCCTCGTGCAGTTTGAAGAGATAATCAATAGCGCACTCGCCGCAGATAAGCCTCTCGGTCACTTTATGTTTGTTATCCGAATCGGTGACTGTCATGTAACGCTTTTGAATCTTCATGGCCCGGTGCTTCCATTAGACGCCACATACAACCGTAGCATGCTCAAATGGCAGTATGCATACGCTGTTTCAGGTACCAAGGGACGACGGGAAATTTTGCTCAATCAGATGGTGCAGGGCGTAGAGGGTGTTCTTGTGAGCGACACACTGAAACCCTTCACAACCGCAAAATTGGGCCCATTGAATGTCAGCGGAAAGACTATTGTGTCGGAGGATATGATTCGATCAATGCAGAACAGTGGAAAGCCATGGTTTCTCTGCGCCGTGCTGCACAACTATCTTCTTAACGCTGAAATGGGCTCCAACCTTAACATCATTCATCACTTTATGGATCACCTCACAGCTGACGAGGCGGCATCCATTGCACTTTTCAACAGGCGTCTGTGTAATGGAACAAAGGAGAAGGCATCAATCATGATACAACGCAACTGGAGGGCGCGACAAGCACGTCAAGAAGCAATGCGATTAGAGAGTGAAAAACAAATACGAGAGCGGAAGGTGGAGGAGATATGTGCACTGCGCCTGAATCCTATTGTAAAAGCAAAGACAAAGCTCTCTGCACTTCTCATTACGTTGCACCAGGTTGCATGTGAGGCGGTCAATCCTATCCAAGACAACATTGACGAGCTGTCCGATATGTTGACCAGGCAGGGTTACGTGGTCAATCACATACCCAATGCAGAGAAGCCCGTATTAATGAAGGCTCTTTCAGAAATCGATGAGGATGCGTCGAGCTTTGTGTACATCAGTGGGTATGGTGGGATGATGTCAATCCGCCAGCCGCTAATTGTCTCGCTGGAGACTCTCCATATTTCTATTTGGGAAGGCGCGCAGCGAGCTGCGCTTGAAGGGGAGAGCGGGGTGATGTACCGAAGGCTCATGCAGGCATTTAGGGAAGAACTTCCTCCTCCAAAGGTTCGAAAAATGAAGCGCAAAAAAACTTCGGTGATGAACAAGAAGATTATGCAGGAAGCAGAATTGGCTGCGCGGCAACAAGAAGAGTTGTTCCGCATGTCTGTCGCGGAAACCGAAAAGGAGGAGGAAAACATGCGTGAATTGACTTCGGAGGAGTATGACACTGAAGTGATGATGATAATTCGCGAAATGAAGCTAGCCATTGAGGCAACCGAAGAGTATGAGCGCACATATAAGCGGGATCCTCAAGGAATGAACTTTATCCTTCCATGTGAGGCAAAGCTTGTCGAGCCATACGCGAGCACCACTTACAGTGTGGAGGAGTTGCTGCACATTATTCTTCAGCGCAGCATGCCCCCAATGGGGCTACAGCGAATCGTTGCTTTTGATCTGGAGCCCGTCACACCAATGGCATGTGGCTTCGCGTGTGTGGCGAGCAGCGCAGGCTACACGCTGAGATTCCCATACAAGCCTCAGCAGCGCCGCATCTTGTCGAACGTTCTCCGGAAGGCCTTTGACGGTCGCCTACCGTGCGTCCCCGCCCATTCCAGGTATGCCGTGCTGAAGGGCGGCATTGAAACGGACTCCTCTGAAAGAGACTGGAGGTCCTTTGCGACGTACGTGGTGTCGAAGATGCAATCTGTTTGCAGCAGAGAGGCGTTCAGAGCCCTGCGTGAAGAACTTGATCGTGAGGTGCCGTTCACTGCGGAACTGATTCCGGTGCGAAACATTGTTCTGGATTCCGACGGCCGAGAGCGGTTGCGCCGCGAGAGGGAGGCCAAGGAGATAAACGTTGTTATGCGGTATGGAATGGGGAGCTCTCATGTGCAGTCGGATATGTTCAGCGTATTCAAAAGCATTATCACGTTCGGTGGCCCCTTGAAGGAAATCTCGTTCAAGAACACGATTTACATTCTGTTTACGTGCAACAACAAAGGCATTGATGGTCTTATCAAAGAGGCGCTCATTCAGGAAATAGAGAAATGCCGTCCAGCCGGATGCGGCCTCACCATCAGTGTTGGCATCACCTCTAGAGGTGCCCGCCTCGTTTTCAACAGCAGTGAGTCTTCAGACAAGGCGCAAATAACGCACTGGATCAACAGCATCGTGGTACGGAGCTTAAGGTGGCAACTTCCCGTGGGGTACCTTTTCAGTTACCGCATGCTGGAAGTGGATCATGTCGAATACCTGTACGAAGTGAAGAGTACGTGTTCCTTACGCAAGTTCCGCATGCTGCAGAAGCAGCAGCACGAGCAGCCTCTTCCGATCCCGTATGTGTGCTTTCTGGGCTGCGAAGCCCTCACTTCATAATAGAGGAAAGGCAACTCGCTGATGTAAAGTATGTTTCTTCTATTGTTATTATTGTCGGCTACATGTACAGCGCGAGTGGCATATATATATTTTTTCTGGTTCCTTTCACCAAGGGCAGGAGCTTTGTGTGGTTGCCGTTTGGATATGTGGTTGCCCGACGTGGCACGCAAAATTGCATCATTCCTTTTCGTTGCTCTTTTCTTTTTGTCGTTGTTTTGCTCGTTCTGCCTGTTGTTTGCGTGGATCGCGCATGCGCAGGTACGAGCATCCCACTCACACGCGCACAGACTCACACACACACAAACGAAAAGGGAACAGCGGCCTCGCAACGATGAAGCTCGTGAGGCGGGCGAGGAAGAGCATTCGTGAGCGGCGAATGAAGGCCTGTCAGAAGGACCTCAGCGCCAACCTGGAGAAGGTGGAGATGCGTGTCTTCAAGGCGCAGAAGCGGGAGCGGGAACGCCAGCGCCGATCAGGGGGGATCCGCTGCGGTATCCCAAAGGATGTGCTGCAGGGCAAAATGAACGCGGAGCTGTACAGCATCGAGTGTCGGCTTCACCGAGAGGCAGGGCTGCCGCCGCCCGCATCGTTCGACGGATTCCAGCAGCACGCGGTGCGGCGGATCGGGCTGGTAGAGTTCGCCGCCGTTGCGCGGGCGGTGCTGCAGCTCAACAGACATCTCCGGCGGGGCTCACAGTGAGACTTGAGCCGCAACGTAAGTCGGGCGTCGTAGTCCCTCGGGCGCTCTATTCCTGTTGTGCAGCCTGTCGTGCAGAGGACTCTTGGGGCTCCTCGACCACACACACACACACACAGATGCATACACTGCTTTTGTTTTTCTTGTTCTTTTCTTTTCCTTCTGCATGTTGCTCTTCCAAACTTGCGCCTAAGAAGAAAAGAGAGTACGCACATCGCTTCGTGGATAAAGAAGAAGAAAATATGTCTGACACACCGAAGATGATCCCTCTGAGCGAGGTGGTAAAGCACAAGGCAGAGAACGATCTTTGGATGATTATTAACCAGAAGGTGTACAATATCACCTCGTTCGTCGACCAGCACCCGGGTGGTGTTGACTCACTCACTGGTGCTGGGGGGCGAGACGGTACGGATGACTTCAACGCGGTTGGGCACAGCGATTTCGCCAGAAACCAGCTGGAGAAGTACTACGTCGGCGAGCTGCACCCCGACGACGCCGCAAATATGAAGCCCCCTATGCATGGCACCAAGAGTAACTTCTCAACCATTGCGATTCTGATTGCTCTTATGGCCATCTGTGTATATCTGATTTTTGCCCCTTAAAGGCGGACCTTACCTTTCTTCTTAAAGAGGATTTTTTATCATTTTTTTCTGTGTGTGTGTTTGGTTGCCGGGGCTGCTCTTTTAATTTGCGTCTTTGGGTGACCCTGTACGTCTGTTTTCCTTCTTAGGTGCCATCTTTCTCAACGGCATCATCTACAATCATAAAGTAAAAGCAAACGTAGAGGAAATGACCAATTATATGTCCTTCTACTTATGTGCACATTCACACTCTGCTGCTAATGGTTTGTGGTGCAGTTGATGTGGATGATGTCCTCTCACCCACTCACTCATTCACTTTCTCTCTCTCTGTCTCTGTCTCTGTCTCCATTGTCTCCCATGATGGTGTTACAGAAGACGATATCCGGAAGCCGTGCACGTACACGTACATAGACACGCATAAACAAACATACTCAAATACACAAGCACGTGCACACATATACAGACTCATAGAATACTCTGCCTATCAGTCATTTTTGACAAGGTGTGTGTGACCTTCTTTTCACATGGCACCAAAATTACAGAAGCGGTGCTCTGAGGCGGCGGCGGCGGTAGCGGCGGTGGAGGGGTCGAGGGCAGACTCTGACCTCACACCGAAGCCAAAGAAGGGGCGCCTTGACCTCACCGGCCTGGTGGCTCCCAAGCAGGCGGAACACACAATGGAAGAGGTTGAGAAGGCGTTCAGTGAAGCTGTCAAAAAGCACCCGTTCCACGACAATGCCGACCATACCATTGACTTTCATACTGCCAGTGTCTTCAGGGATGCCAAGGGAAAAATTTGCGGTGTGCTTCTGCCGGGGGCACTGCCGTCATTTGCCGCTGCCATGGCAGCTGACGTTCTGCGCCCAGCAGCAACGAAGACGTCCCTGCGGTCAAACATGTTTGGGGGGCAGGCACCCCTCAGTGGCATTGCAGGGTACTTTGACTATCGTGGCTCCCCTGTGGAGCTGAAGTGCCGCAAGACTTCCTTTACACATGAGCACGTACAGCTGTGGCCTGGCGTCTTTCCTATGATTGAGTACGTTAGTGCCATCTACAAGGCTGTCTTGCCGGAGCACTGGGCCGCACAGGATGCCGCGGTACCTGACGTTGTTCGCATTCATGGGTCACCCTTTTCCACTCTTACCATTAACCAGCGGTTTCGAACTGCCTCGCACACCGATGCCGGTGATTTTGACATGGGCTACGGTGTGCTGGCCGTACTGGAGGGCAATTTTAAGGGCCTTTCCCTCGCACTTGACGACTTTGGTGTGTGCTTCCGCATGCAGCCACGGGATGTCCTACTCTTCAATACACATTTTTTCCATTCCAATACAGAGCCTGAGGTCAATCACCCCAAGGATGATTGGGATCGGCTGACATGTGTGTTCTACTACAGGGCGGCACTGGGGGAAGCATCCTGCGTCACAGAGTACAAGCGACGACTCGTGCGCGCGAGAGAGATTGGTGCCGTGCCTCCACCCGTAGTAGATGCTATTGTTCAGAAAGACAATGGTGACAACTTCAATAAACCCGCGCCAACTTTCCCGCCGCAGCTTACACCCTTTGGGGGTGCAGCAGGTGTGCTATCCTTGCATAGCTGTGTCACAAAACTACAGCGGCTCCATGAATTGCTACTCGAGAAACCAGAATTTGGAGTGGTTTTGTTTGGTGAACCTCTCCGGACGGATGATGGTCTACTCCCACGTGGAAAGGAGCAACTTATCCCTGTTCACTTGCCAGTTGTCGTGAAAGCGCCGCCTTCCGGTGGATTTACAGAGGCGAGCGACGTCCTTAAGGCTGCTGAAGAACGGCAGTATTTCTTTGAGGAAGAGAACTTGGCGAACGAGCTCGGGCCGGAACTTGTGGGTATGTGGAGTAAGAGCCGTGCTCTTTGGCTGCAGCTTGTGAAGGAAGACTGGGAACGGCTGCTGCGGAACAACCCAGAGCGCACAAGGTTCAACTGGAACAACACTTCCGCGATGAATGCAGCCTTCTTTGATCTATGTGAGGTGGCCAAACAAATGATGCTAGGGATCCTGGACAACGAGAACCCGTCTAAAGCTGAAGAGCAATCCTTCTGGATGCTGTTCGCGGCGCATCTGAATACTGCTTGCGCCACTGAGATCGGCATGCCACGCGATGCCATGGGCATGCGTAAACTAAACGTCAAGTTAAAAGACTTCCACTTTGGGGGGACACGGTATTTGAAGGACATGCCACCGGAAGAACAGCAGCGACGTTTGGAGAGAAAACGGCAGATCGAGGAGGCCCGCCGTCGGGGTTGTGTGTCTCGTGTGGCGCACACAAGCGGGTGGCTGCAGAATGACGCGTTCGACTACCAGCACGAAGATCGCGAAGTTGACTTTGAGAAAAACGGTTGGGTGCGGCCGGAAGAAAATGCGCAGCGCCTGAGTCTCGCGCCGTGTGCAAACGGAGTGACGGCAGCAGCCGACCCAACGGAGCGTATCCACCTTCTTGTTGTCTTGCCGCGTCGCGCAGCATCAGGACAGGGGGCGAACAGAAACGTCCCCACTACGATGTCGGACGAAGCGGCGCGACTGTTGAAGAACCCTGCGGCGCAGCGTCTGTTGGCAGGCCCCTGCCGCAATGGCGCCGTCACATCGCCTCTCTCATTCGGTTGTGTGACAATCACATTTGTGTTCGATGGTGACGATGTCAGTGATGTGGATGCCGACTTTGTCATTCTCCAGCACGTACTTGCCGCCATGGAATCTGACGAGGAGGCAGAAGCTCGCATTAGTTTCTGGGCTTCGCTCGCGAAGCACTGTGTGTTCATCATAGAGGCCGACACTATGGATCGGCATCACTATCTCCTGCGCGAGGAGGTACGTGTCGCGTACGAAGACGTCGCAGCGGCGTGTTTTACCACACTGCACGCTGCGGCGTACTGCACGGACTCTGTGCATGTTAGAAGGACTCCATCCCTACTCGCCCTTACCAAAAGCAAAGGTGTTGAGTTCCGTTATAAATTTATTGGATCCCCCCTAAATACCGTGGCCCTTCTTGTGCGCGGTAGCAGTTAATCGCACACCACCCTTTTTTTGTTGTTGTTACTGTGCGATACTCCCTTTCATTTCCCTTAACCACGCCATTTGGTGGTGCAAAAATGACCGGAGCGAAACCTTTGCTGCTCCACCTTGTAACGTTGAGCTTGCCGTTTTGCATCACTCTCCATGCGCTCTTGTCTGTTGTTGTTGTTTTGCCTTGTGGGCTCCTTTTTTTTTTTCCTTTCACCCTGAGTGAATAGGAAAGCGGCGCTTCATTGCCATGCAGCGGCGCTTCATTGCCATGCAGCGGCGTCTCACCCATGAGGCCATGAAGGCACTCATTGCGAGCAAGCGCCAAGGGCGCCTGAGTCGCACGCACTTGATTGATGTAAGGGGGCAGGATGAGGTGCAGGTCACCGGTCTCATTCCACTTGCCATAAACATACCGCTTGATCAGCTTGAGTGTGCGCTGAAAAACGACCAGGAATCCTTTCTGAATAAATATGAGGCCCCAAAGCCGCTACATAGCGAAACGCTTGTCATGTACTGCAAGATGGGCAGCCGGGCAGAGCAGGCGGCGGCGATCGCTACTCAGTGCGGTTATCACAACACGGAAGTGTACTTGGGTGGCTGGGACGAATGGTCCAATCTTTCCACGAAAGGCAAGGGCGTATAGGAGGCTTTCCCCTCCGCACCGTTCTATTCTTGTCTTTCTTGGCATGTAGATGTCTTTCTCTCTCTCTCGCTCTGGGTCTGTGTGCATCTGCATATGTATGTGAAGAGGATTTCGTGTGTAGTGAAAGGGGTCGGCAGCACACCAGCACTTTCCTTTGTTTTTTGGTTTATTGTTTCTGTCCCCGCAAAAAAAAAAGGGAGATGTTTGCACTGGCGCGGGCTCTTCGGGTGCACATCACCGCAGAGCAAGTGGCGGCGGTGGTGCGCGCGAAACTCGACAGGGCCCCCGTGGTGGAAAACACGCTCCTTGTGGACGTCCGCTCCACGGGCGAGGTCGCAGCTACAGGTGTCATTCCAACAGCTGTGAATATCCCACTCAAAATGCTGGAGGCGGCGCTTGACGACACGGTGGAGACGGACGAGTTTACAGAAATATTCGGTGTGGCGAAGCCAAAGAAAGAGGTGACGCAAATTATATTCTATTGCGCTCACGGCGTGCGGTCTGCCGTCGCCGTTGAAATCGCGGAGGGATTGGGTTTTAGCGGAGCAAGAAACTTTTCCGGGAGCTTTGCCGAGTGGCACTACCGCTACGGTGGGCCCTCTAGTGCCGGGGACGGCACAGCAAGCAAGGCACAGTGATGCTTTGTCAGTGTTGTTGGCGTTGACCTTGTGGCGGCCGGCGTTTCAATTCCGGCGGGGGGGGGGGACCCAGTGTGTTGTGCGATGGGCTCAGTTCTGAACTGCAGCAACTCAGCTCGGGTTTAACTGATAAGTGCGGGAAGTGTGGTGCTCGTGATGCGTTGAATATGTTCGTTTATGATGTCACATGTGTTGTGTGTCTCTCCGCTTTGTTGTATCTCGCTGCCTCGTGCCGTTGTGTAGTCTTGAGGATGGGCCAGGGTACATCATATGAGAACTATGAGCAGAAGAAGGCGCTCAGCCAGTTCGAGATGGAGGCGCTCGTAAAGAGCAAACGAGAGGGGAAGAACAAGGATGTGTTCATCATCGACGTGCGTGACAAATTCGAGGTGGACCAGTATGGTTCCATCCCGTTCTCTGTGCACATCCCATCGGGTGAAGTGCGCCAGGCGTTTCGCATGAACGCGGCGGAGTTCCAGGGAAAGTACAACTCCCGCATGCCGCGCAGGTCCGAGAAGATGGTGTTCTACGACCAGCGCAGTGGCCGTGCCGCAACAGCTGTTGAGGTAGTGGAGCGGTTGGGCTACAAGATCGCAACATATTTTTCGGAGGGGTTTCATGGGTGGAGTCAGAAGGCTGAGCGGACACCCAATGAGGATCTTTGAGCCGGATATCGTCATCGCCTTTCTGCTTTTTTTTTTTTCGTGTGTGGTTGTGTGTGTGCATTGTCGTTTATCAGTGGGTTGTCATATGTGGTGAAGAGAAGAGAGGATCGTCGCGTTGACGGGAAATGTTCTTTCAAATGCCTGGGCAAATAGGCTGTCGATGTATGTCTCTCCTCCCCCACCCCCCTCCCCTCCTTCTCGTGTTTTTGGGACCCTTCTTGCATCCTTCTGTCTTTCTTGTCGTGCCACACGCGTGCCTTATTTTTGTTTTTTGTTCTTTTTTTTTTGTTTTGCTTCGTTTGGTTTGCGTCACTGCTGTGCGTCCGCAGTTATTTCCTCTGATAGGCATATGCGCAGTTGGGCTGCACTCGGGGGTGGCTTGGGTTTTTCCCACACGGCTGCGTTCCTGCAGCGGCGGCGCACAGCCACGCAGACGCCAACAGAGGACGAAGTGCGCAGCGCATACGCGGCGCTCGGCGTCGCCACATCGTCTCCATTCCAGGAAGTGAAGAAGCGCTACATTGAGCTTGCGAAGCAGCATCACCCTGACGTAAGCGGCGGGAGTGCCAACGACGCGTCGCAGCGCATGGTGAACATCAACAATGCCTACGCTACGCTCAACATGTTCCACAAGGCGGGGGGTGTCCTACCCGGTGGCTCACGGCCGTCCTCCTCCAGCAGCAGCAACAACAGCAGTTATGGGCATGCGTACTATACCACAAACGATGAGCCGTACCACCCCTGGCATGAAGATCTTAACCCACTTGTTTACGAGATGATGTGGGACGAGATGCGTCGCCAGGCAGAGAACGAGGCCTTCGCGCAGGCCGCCGCTCACGAAAACAAACGGCGCCACAACTACCAGCAAGGCACCGAGGCACCAAGAGGTGGACAGAAAAAGACGTATGGGGATAACCGCCGCCATCCCAAAAGTGGCGGCAAGCCCCGAAAGACGACAACATGGCCTGACGCTGATTTACAGGCGATGGTAAACATGTACCAAGACGGAAAGAGTTTTGATTTCATTGCTAACGCGCTTGGAAAGCAGGCGTCTGACGTCATTGCTGAGTTCAACCGCTGGAATGACGACAAGAAACGTTCGTCACGACCGTCGCAGCGGCGTCCACGAGGGTATTACTACGCCGAGTCCCCTGACTTTGATTTTCCAGATTTTGGCGACGACGTTGACGACGATCCGTACGGCTACGGATGTAGCGACGAGGGCGAGCACGTGGACCCAGAGGACGTTTTCTTCGACGGTGGTGCGATTCCATTCAGAGGTGGGCATTACATGAGCGGTCAGCGCCCGAGATACGGCCACAACGGGAACCGCGGCGGCGGCGGTGGTGGTGGTGGTGGTGGAGCTTCTGCTGCTGCTCGTGGGAGGCACGGTTCGAACCGCCGCCAGTGGTGACGTTGCTAAATGATTGTGCAGTTACGCGTCCTCGGGCCTGCCGCGGTGGAGTAGTGGGGCCGTGGACTTTCCTTTCGTTTTTCCTTTTTCTCTGCGCCATGACAGGAAGGCAGCAAGGTGGATGCTGAGGCTGACGGTGCCGCGGCTCGCGAGGGAGATGACGTACGTGGAGGTGTGGGAGCACTTTAAGCGATTTGGTGATGCGCGGGGGCCCGACAGCGTCACCTGCCGCCTGCTCTGCACCGACGACGTGGCGGCGCAGCTCAACACGCGTGTGAAGATGCGGTACCTGCTAGAGCAGTTCCTCGTCAAGAGCACGCCCGCAGGTGGGGCGGGTGGCGAGCAGCAGCGCTGGTGGGCAGGAGACTTCTCGCGTAGTGTTGACGGCGACCGNCGACGACGTGGCGGCGCAGCTCAACACGCGTGTGAAGATGCGGTACCTGCTAGAGCAGTTCCTCGTCAAGAGCACGCCCGCAGGTGGAGCGGGTGGCGAGCAGCAGCGCTGGTGGGCAGGAGACTTCTCGCGTAGTGTTGACGGCGACCGCCGCGTCGTGGCAGAGGCGCTGCTGCAGGACGGTTGGAGGCTGTCACAAGTCAATAATTGTGTCTCTGAACGCGAGTGGATTATTACGACAATGACGTTTCTTCGGGAATGAACAGGACGCATAAGAGGATGAGAGAAGCACCGCTCTGTTTTTGTTCTTTCTTCTTCCTTTCCGCCCGCTCCCAGTGGTACGGGAGCTGTTGTCGCCGCCTGGCCTTATTTTCGCTCCTCCCTCTCCTTCACTTGTTGCGCCCCTCTCTGAGATCGAGTCGTGGGCGGCCGCGCACGTGTTGTGTGGCCCCCGCGACGAGGCTTGTACCAGCCGTGTGTCAAGATTATTCCCGCGCAAACACTGCGTGCCTGCACATAAATGGCCCTCCTGGTGACTCCCGTCAGCCGCTTCCTGCAGGATTAAAAGTACATAGAAAGTGGAGATGTGCCGGTGTTGAGGTGGAGCGTCCGAATATTTTTTGGGGGGTGGTTTCAGGTGCTGCTGCTTTCTTGAAGAAGATCCGCCTCGGCCGCGGGAAGCCCTCTGTGGCGGGGACCGCAGCGACGTCTTTGGTAGCGTTTCGACGTGTTGTTTCTGCTGGCAGGCGTTGCCGCTTTTGCTTTTCGTTGTTGGTGCTGCTGTTACAGCGGCGTGCTGCACGTCTTGCGGGCCGCTGCTGGGCTTTGTCAATGAGATACACCCACTGACCTCCTGTTGGTGCACGTCATGGGAAGAGAACCGAACTTCTACTCTCCGTTTGCTTCGTTCTGCGTTGCGTGCTCGTGTGGGGGAACACCACCGCGTCTCTTGTCCGTGGCTCGCCCACCATGGTGCGCTCAGCATGACTGACGCAGTTGCACGTGTGCCTCCGTAGCTGTCTCACACACACACACAGTCATGGAAAAAATGAACCTGAGCTGTATTACGGCGATGTTTCCTGTCGTCTGTTTGCCCTTGCAGCTGATGCAGCCACCACAGGTGGAGTGTGGCTGCCGCGTGCGCCGTCTAGTGGGTTTTGATTTTCTTGTCTTACTATCGATGGAGCTAGCTGTTGTTTATTTTTACGTTCGTGGTGTCTGTCTGAAGGCGTGCCGGGGATTCTCTCCGTAGTCATAGCCGTGGTGAACGATGTTTCAGTTGTACCTCTCTGGGCAATAGCATTGTGCGCCCTGTGCTGCATTGAAGTGCTCGCAGTATTCTGTGCCCTTGTCCCCGCACTGCCACGTTACGAGTGTCTTGAAGCAAATGTCGGTGCCGGGGCTGCAGCTACTCGGTGGCGTGGCGGGAGCCGCGCGATCGCTGCCGTCGTTCGTGGCGGCCAGCGTGAGTGCCATTTGGGACCCGACGAATGGCGACGCCGTTGCTGCTGTTGGTGAGATCACCGCGGCGACGGCGCTGGAGCAGATGAAGCAGTCGATGATGGCTGAGCGCACAGGCCGCATGATCCTCCAGGGTCAGCCGCGCGTCACGGATGACACACTCGCCTTCGCCAGCCAGCAGCCGGCAGGAACATTCGGCCACCGCTACGCGCTTTACATGGATCACAACCACTTCCTCCCCAGCGGCCGCACGCCCGTCACCCGCATCGCAGATCCGGTGCTCGCGTATGTAATGCAGCGCTATCGCGAGACACACGACTTCGTGCACGCCTGCACGGGCTGTGGTCGCACTGTCGAGGAGGAACTCGCAGTAAAGCTACTGGAGTGGCGCCACACAGGTCTCCCACTTGGCCTCCTTGCCGTGCTCGGTGGCATGCCGTGGCTGAACGTGCAGCAGATGCGCAACATGGCGCTCTACAAGGAATGGGCCGAACTCAATGCACCCAGCCAGCGTCACGATCAGCGGCGCATTCCCTGCATCCTCAACGTGCCATGGGAGTCGTACCTTGATAAGCCGTTCGAAGCGCTATTGGAGGATGTCGGCATCACTCCTATCGACGTCTTCCTCCAGGAGCGGCGAGGTCAAACGACAGCGGAAACAGACACGGGAGCACTAGATAATTCACGAGTTGAACCTCAATAGTCTCGTGTCTGTGTCTGTGTGTGTGTGTGTGGTATTCGGCACACCTTGTGCCATAAGTATCACTTTGACACCATTTTTACGGTGTGCTACGCCCGTGTATGCTGTGGTTCTTCCGGTTGCTTTCACTTTATCATTCCTCTTCTCTTCTTGCTTTCATGGTTCGCTGCTTGTTTCGGTCATAGTCCCACTTTTCAACGGGCCCTTTGCACCATGAGCGAACAAAAGCTGAAGGCGCTGCGCGAGCTGTCGACCCTCCTGAAGGAGAAGCGCGACGTGCCGCAGCCACTGTGGGATCAGGCAGGGGTGAAGGTTGGCGCCCGCATGAAGGATGTCGAGCGGGAGATTGTCGCCGTAAAGAAGGGCGTGTCGCGGGGTCTCAAAACGAAGTACGAGGAGGAGCAGCGAGCCGTGCTAGAAGAAGAGGCAAAGAAGCAGGGTATCACTGTTGAGGAGCTGCTTGGTAAGCAAAACGATGACCGGGAGTTTAACATGCAGCTCAAGGCAGCACGTGAGCGTGCCCGCGGTGAGGAGCGCGTCAAGAAGGAGGTGCAGCGGCAGACAGACTTGGGGGAGCACGACTTGGCCGTCGACTACGTGTAGGGACATCAAGTAAATGGAAAAACGACACCACCCAACTCCGTGCATATACCCTCCCCCCCCCCCCCCCCTCCCTC
>NW_008825826.1:19904-23624 GCF_000691245.1 Trypanosoma grayi | reverse complement strand
AAAAAAAAAAAACAAAGGACAAGATTCCACCGGGCGCAACCTTGACAGACGAGGACGACACCACCCGCCTTTTAGCAGTGGGAGGCAAGGCAGACAAAAAAAAAGGGAGAAGGGGAAAGCAAGTCAACCAGTGATAAGGAGGAGGCGTACTGAGGACGAGGAACAGGAGTCACAGAAATAGGGGAAAGGAGGCGCACAGGCAAAGGGAGACATTTTTACCGCAGGCACCTTCCGTGTTATTATCACTATCATCATTATTATTATTATTATTGCTACAACAAAAAAGAAAATCGAGGTGGTGTAGAAAGGAAGGGAGAGAAACAAGGACAACCCCGGACTGAAAAACCAACAAAACAAAATAAACGCTTCTCAAGTGAAACAACAAAACTAGCAGTAAACTGAGGGAGATAGAGCAATGACTTTGTCCCCAGATCGGCAGCAGCGTGTGCAGAGCATCCTACAGCAGCTGGGTCGTTTTCCCCCACCGCCACTTGACAGTATAAATGCCGTGCCCATCGATGCCATGCCACCATCACCAGCAGCAGCGCCAATGCCAATAGCAGCAGCGCTGCACCACGAAAATGGTATGGGGACGGTGATCGCCGCCCCGCTTCCGCCGCTCCCGTGCGACGGGCACGACTGCGACGAGTTTGAGCGGAAACTCTACCTTGACGACGAGCGGAGTGTGGGCGGTGGCAGCCACAACAACAGCAGCAACACCAGCAACGCAATGGGATACAGTGAGAGGATCAAACCAACCGCCTATATGCGAGCCCCGCGCTCTGACAAGCAGAGCCGCACGAATTTGTTTATCAGCAACATCCCACACAAGATGGAGCACAGCGACCTCGTGCGCATGTTCTCCCCCTACGGGGAGATTGTCTCCGCGGCTGTGATGCGCAACATCCACACTGGCAACAGCCTCGGAACCGCCTTTGTGCGCTACGCCACGCCAGAGCAGGCGGAGAAGGCCATCAACGGAATGGGGGGGCAGAAGCTAAACGGGCGCACAGTAATCGTCCAGTGGGCGAAGAAGCAGCACGACGACGCTCCTGTTGGTGAAGCCCGTAAAAAGATCTGCAAGCTTTTTGTGCGGAATATACCACTCGATATTGGTGTGAGTGATCTCATCCTGTTATTCAGCCAGTACGGCCCTGTGAAGAACGTCTCTATCCACAAGGACACGGCACCAGATATTGAGCGGAACTTGGAGCGTCATATCGCCTTCATCACCTACCTCGCAGACGGCGCTGCAGAGAAGGCGGCGGACGCAATTCACAACACGCGGCCCTTCCCGAGTTGTGGCAAAATTCCACTGATGGTAAAGCTAGCAGAGGACACGCCGCAGTACGCGCATCATAACAACGCTAACAGCAGCTTGAATAGCACTATGAAAAGCGGCAGGTCGTTGCCGCCATTCCAGGAGACTTCCTCACCGGAGCCGGTGCGCGTTTCTTCGAATACTGTGGTGAGGGGTGTGCTCCCCATCGGCAGCGAGAGAGCAACTGCTCCCCCTGCTGCTGTGCCCACCTTCTACCCTACAGTGATGCCTACTACTGGCTTTATTCCACCGCCTGCTTACCCCAGTGTGGGAATGGGGAACGACCAGGGGTACCCAGTGAGCGCGCAGCTAGTTTGGCCGCAACCAGCCGGTATTCCGGTGGCTGTTCAGGGCGGTTACTCCGCTTCCACTCCTGTGACCGATAATGCTGCGCTGGGCAACACCATCATCGCTCCGATTTACCAGCCACAGTTCCAAACGGTGGGTGTTACTGGCCTCGCTGCTCTCCCGATATACACGACACAGTTCTATCCTGTCTTATCGGGCTTCCCCGAGCAGCAGAGCGATGCGGCGGTGAGAGCTGCTGCTGGCGCTGAAGTTGTCACCCTTATGCCACCTGCCCCGAAGGGCCATACGGCTTTACTGCCTGAGTATGCTGCGTTGGTAACGGCACCAGCACCGCAGCCACGGCCCGTGGCAGAAGCTGTACCATACACACGGGAGAAAAAGATGCCAATGCCACTCCTGGGTGACGATCCAATCGGCGTTAAAGGGTGTCGCTCTGCACTGCCCGCATTGCTAGATGACGAGGAACTGTCGCTGATGCGTGCCATGGCACGGCTGTCAGTGGCGGTTCCTGTGATGGATGAGCGTCGCCATGTGGTGTAGGGTGGCGTTAAATTCATTCATTATTTCGTGATCTCTGTTTCGCCCATCTTTGCGTTTGCCGCAATGAAAGCCTTGCCTTGCTTTAACAGGGGTGGCAGGTGGTGAGAGTAGACGCATGGGAAGCGACGCGTACATGATAACATCAACCGGCAATCAATAAGCGAAGAGAGCCGAATAACAACCACAGCGATCATAACAACAAACGAATGGGGTAAATGAAAAGGGAACACCAACTGTAGAAAAGGGAACAACGAGCATTCTTAGGGTTTGCTTGGAAGCTTCCGATGAGTGGTGCAAGACTGACTTTCCCCACACTCACGCTTTGTTCTGTTTTCTTTCCCGTGATATGTCTGTGCGTCATATTACCCTTTGCCTCCCTTCAAACGGGAGGGGGTTTGCATTTTTTTTTTTTTCGTCGTCTTGTGTTAACTTTTCGTGTGTATCTATATGAGCGTGCGGACGTAGATATACACGACTCTCTCTCTCACTCGGTTTATATTTATATATATTAGTAAAGTGATGTGTGTGAATTGAAAGGGGGAAAAAAAAGCGAGCGCTTACTTTTTTTTCTTTGCCTTTTTTTTTTTTCGTTTGTTTTGGTGGTGGTGGTGGGGTTTTTTTCTTTCTTTCTGCCACGGCGTGCGGGGGATGAGGCGTGGTGCGCGCCCGAAGGCCGGCAAGGGTCGTAAAATAGGCCGAGAACGGAGAAGACTTGCGGNCTGCCACGGCGTGCGGGGGATGAGGCGTGGTGCGCGCCCGAAGGCCGGCAAGGGTCGTAAAATAGGCCGAGAACGGAGAAGACTTGCGGCTCCTTTTCTTCTCTCTCTTGCTGCACCCCTGCGTGTGTGTGTGCGTGTGTGTGGTGTCTCCACCCACGCCTGCCGTGGTATCTATCAATCTATCTATCCATAAACACATCTCAACGGCCACGCTGCGGAGAGAATGGTGAGGAAGAGAGAAGGTGATGTTTAACGGTCAATGAGCAGCGATACGGCAGCGACATCGTCACCAGTAACAACGACGCTAAGAGAGAGTAAGAGAAACAACAACAAAAAACGATACGAAAGAGAGACAAAGACAACAACAGCAGCGAAGAAGAGGAGGAGTGAGAGAACCGGAGGATGAAGAAAGAAAAAAAAAAACCGAACAAAAAGTACAAAAAACGAAAAGCCAACAACAAAAGAAAAAAGGAAAGAAAAGAATGTGAAAGAGGCAAAAAAAAAATATTTTAATTTAGTAACAACAAAGAGAAGGGCAGATGCAACGAAGTCAAAAAAGGGGATTGGCTCAATTACCCCCTATTGGCGTTGGAACTGCCTGTAGTACTATTGTCCGTTTGGTGTGTTTCATCATTTTCATTTTTCGAAGCATCTTTTTTTTTTTAGTTTTTCTTTTTTGTCCATTCCTTATTTCACTATTTCTACGAAGGTGCCCCACCTCTTCCCTGCTCTCTCCTCTATCCACACACGCACGCATGGGCCGGATTTATTTCACAACAGCGGATCAGGGTTTACTCGCTCTTGCACGTTTTCCTGCGGCCTCTGTTGTTG
>NW_008825826.1:18974-19871 GCF_000691245.1 Trypanosoma grayi | reverse complement strand
CCCCCCCCCCTCAACCGCATGCCTCTTTCTCCTGCGTTATTGCTATTGAATCGGCATCATCGTTATTGTCCGGCGTTCTGCGGTGAGGCCTGCCATTCTCTCCCCCTGCCATTCGCTCCTTGGGGCGACGGCATGTGTAAACTCCACAGGGGGGGCGGGGGAGGAGGAGGAGCGGCCAACAAAACACAAAGACGACAAGGGAAGAGTGCTTAAAGCACTTGCTTGGGAAAGGAAAAAGAAAACAATCGTGGATAATTTTTTTTGTCTTATATAGGGTTCGCCTGGCACCAGCAATGATTGTGGTGCGAAAAGTCTTCTATTGTGTAAATGTTCGTTTTTCGTATCTGTCTATATTTATCTCCACGGAATATATATATATACGCCTTTGGGGGCATGTTTTGATCACTTTTGATCAAAAGAGCTTGGGGCGGGAAAAATAGTTGCTGATTCTTTCTGCAGCTTGCGTTCCTCTGCTGCTGCTTGCGGTGGCGGCGTAATACGTGCTGACGACGAAGGGATGGAGGGAATGGGAATGCCTTAGAAAAAAAAGGTACTGTTTGGGGAGAGAGGAGTCGGCGCGCACCACGTGAGAGCGCGAGGGCGCCAAGCTGAAAGAAAGAGGGGGGTGCAAAGCCTTCCGATTTATTCTCCAGACAGGGGGAAACAGAGAGAAAGCAACAAAGAAAAAGAGAGGGACGGGAAAAAAGGAATAAGAATAAAAAAGGAATCACGAACAATATTACCCGCTTGTATGATATTCTTCCCTTTCACCTCCGGCGGACAGAACGTGCTTATACCCTGGTCGTTCTTGGCTCTGTTGGGGCAGTGCATCGCCACTGGTTCGCGGTCAAGAGCATCGCTTCTCATGCCGGTTGTGCGGGCTGTTTTTTTTTTTTT
>NW_008825826.1:18247-18845 GCF_000691245.1 Trypanosoma grayi | reverse complement strand
GCAAGACAATATGAAGTGCCTGCATTTGTGCATGAAGCCTTCTCCATTGTCACATCGTATCGTAGCAGTTATACGCCTTGTCAATGAAGTAGATCACTGATCCTTTTTGTTTTGTTTTGTTTTCATTTGTGATTCATTCCACTTTCCCCCTTTCCTGTGTCTCCTGCTTACTTCTTTCTTGTTTGCTTAACTGCAGCTTCTGCGGCTGAAACCAAAACGAAAAGGCACAACACAAGCCACCGCGTATTCCCCACTCTGGAGATTTCGTTGTAGACATCTTGGGGGGGAGGGCGGCAAGCAACGGCATTGCTCCGCGCATTACACTTCCGGTGGGGTAAACATCGGTCCTAGACGTCCGGAGGAGTAATAACGGAGGCAAAAAGTAAAACAAAAGAAAACAAACAAAATGAAATTCTCCAGCATGTGAAAATCTTTATATATAAACCCAACAAGGAAAATGCCACCTGCAGCAAAAATTTTTATTCTTGCTCTGCGCCACAGGTGTGCCGATTCACTATTTCTCCCTGCCCTTTATTTTGCTTTGCGCTGCAACTGTATTTCTTCCATCGCCCCGCATGTGGTGTGTGTGTGTGTGTGT
>NW_008825826.1:0-17992 GCF_000691245.1 Trypanosoma grayi | reverse complement strand
GAAAAGGTCTTAAGAGGAGGAAAAGAAGGGTAATAATCGATCGTGACACACTTGCGGTGGCAGCTTTTGATGTCTCTCAGCCTACATGCAGCTGTGTGTGGGCAGGCATTAGCGTTTCCCTCTCAGGTTTTGCTTTGCGCACCGAAACAGCAGCCTTCTTTCTATTCGCTTCTTCTTCTTCTCCCTCTGCTACTCTTTCAATGCGTGTTATCTGGTGTCCTGGTAGCGTGCCACACACGCACTGTAACAAAAGCTCTGCTAGTAAGAGGATATTTTTTGTGTGAAGTACGGGGGCGGAAGGAGACCGCAAAGTTGCTGCACATACACCTGCACGTGCTCCCGCAAAGTAATTTATCACCCACAACATGCCGCCCAAGCGATCAAAGGGTGTCACGTTCAAGCTCGTGCATCAGTCATATGAGGACGAGTCGTCCAACGCCGTCATGGTGGAGGAGCGAGAGGTGCGCCGCCNCCTGCCGGCAGCCGCTGAACCGCGCCGCCGCCGCCTGCGCGACGATGACGACGACGACAACGACATGGGCGACAACGGGTCGGCCTCCGTCAGCGATTGGGCGCACGAGTGGGCCTCCACCGCCTCCACAACCGCCGCGTCGTCGTCGGCGCGGGCCGGTGGTGTGCGGCTCCCCGGTGAGGACGAGTACACGAGCAAGCGGAACCTGCTTCGCGCGCAGGACCCGGACGACGACGAGACCAACGGCGGCGACGACGACGACGACGACGATAAGCTGTTCGATGACCAAGAGGAGGTGGAGTTCACCGACGACTTCCTGCGCGAGGTGGTCTTTGGTGACGGTGATGAGGAGGACAACGAGGCAGGCGACAACGACGACGACGATGATGCTGCTGCGCACATGAGTGGTGGTGCGCATTGCGACGATCATCTGTACCCGCAGCATGACGTCACGAAACGCGGCATGGATCGCCAGTTCACGCAGATGATGCGAGAGTTCAATGTCGACGCCCGCCTGAACGACGCGTATACCGATGACCCGCGCGCACACGGCCCGCTGGGCGTGAACCACTACCTTCGCGCCCTCGAGGAGTTTGTCGTTGACAAGGCCGGCGTCGACTACAGCACTGCGGAGCCGCGGCGCAACAAGGGGCTCATACAGCAGCTGAAGCACATGGCACTCCTGGCAGGAACAGAGATGAGCCCAAAGGGTGAGGTGTACACCACGACAGTGTTGCCGGAGAAGCAGGCGCGCTTCGTGGCGGAGTTCCAACGCGAGACGGAGGAGATTCAGCAGGCAGCGCGGCAGCGCATGTCTGAGCAGCGGCGGGACGAACATGGTGGAGAATATGAGGTTGATGAGGGGAGGCAGGAGCAGGAGCGAGAGGAGGTAGAAGAAGAAGAAGAGGTATATGTCGTGAGGGACGTTGGAAATAAGTCAAACCGGCTTGACTGCGAGACAGCGGTGTCGACGTATTCGACGTACTTTAACCAGCCCAACGTCATTCGGGCTCCGGAGACGGGGAAGCGGCGGAGGGGACGAGGGGCGGCGGCGATGCCCTCATCATCGTCCTCAGCGTCAGCCCAACGTCAGCTGCAGCAGCAGGAGGAGGAGGAGAAAGACATGGAGGGGGCACCGCAGTTGGACACACAGCTGCTCTTTTTTGCGCGGCACAAGGGGGAGACGAAGGAGGAAAAGAAAATGCGGCAACAGCTAGCGAAGCAGGCGCAACGCGAGCGGCGGAGTAAGAAACGGGAGTTGAAACAAGTGTACAGCACACTTGAGGCCGATGAGGCGAGGCGGGCGAAGGAGTCCCAGACAGCGAAGAAGACGGTGCACTTCTTTTAGGAATGGTGCGTGTCTCTCTACATTGGTGCGTGTGTGTGTTGTTTGGTCAAGTGAAGTTTGTGTGTGTGTTTGCTTCTTCATTGGCTCCCATTCGACCTCTCGGGACTATTTGTGCTGTGCTCCCTCTTTTTGTGCCACGGCCCCGTGGGCCTACTTAGTGAATTTGTCCAGTGTAGAATAAACTGCCGTATGAAAGGGGACCGAATAACATGAACGAGTAACAGGCGAAAAAGGCAAATAAAAGAGCAAAAAAAAACAATGATGGCAGTGCACTCTGTGTCTATAAGTTTGTGTGTGTGTGTCTCGCGACGTCACAACCGTTTTAAGAGTCAGCGAAACATATACTGTGTGCCCGGGGTGTGGGTGGAATTGCGTGGGTGTTGGCTTTATCTACATATTGATGCCGTCTTTTTTTTTTTCTTCCTTTTGCCTTCGTCCTTGCTATTCTTGTTGCTGCTCCTTCGACGTGCCACAGGGTTACTTAAGTTCACGCCTTAAACGGGAAGGGAGCATACAAGCGAACATTCTTCGTCGCGGTATCACGAAGCAACAAAAGCCAGGCCATCACCTACAGAAAGAAGTCCATGCAGGAGGAACACCAGGAGGTTTTCGAAGGGACACCAGAAGCCCCCTTCGATGAAGTGTACAGTGATGCGAACCTGTTCATTCGCCATCTGTCGCGTGCTGTGGATGAGCACGAGCTGCGGAAGATATTTTCCCCCTACGGTGAGATTGTCTCCGCGGCTGTGATGCGCAACATCCACACCGGCGAGAATCTTGGCACCGCCTTTGTGCGTTANATATTTTCCCCCTACGGTGAGATTGTCTCCGCGGCTGTGATGCGCAACATCCACACCGGCGAGAATCTTGGCACCGCCTTTGTGCGTTACGCCACGGCGGACCAGGCCCGCGCTGCACTTCAGTACTGCCATGGAAGCCTCATACACGGCCGCACCATCTCAGTGCATTGGGCGAAGAAGCAGCACGACGACGCTCCTGTTGGCGAGGCCCGCAAGCAGATCTTCAAGCTTTTCGTGCGGAATATACCACTCGACGTCACTGCGGGAGACTTGGCGCGCCTCTTCAGCCGCTTTGGGCCTGTCGGCAGCGTCACGCTACACAAGGACACTGCCAGCGTCAGAGACAAGCGGCTGGAGCGCCGCATCGCGTTTGTAGCGTTCCTCATGGAGGGTGTGGCGGAGAAGGCGGCGGAGGCCATTCACAATACGCGGCCGTTCCCCAGCAGTGGCTCCATCCCGCTCATGGTGAAGCTCGCTGAGGATCTGCCGTCGCGCAGCCGCCGCCGCTCTGCCGCGTTCGCAGACTCGTGCCGAAAGGCCTCTGCAAGCGGGGAGCAGACATGGTGCCACGCGGACGCCGCAACTTTTGTGCAACAGAGACCCCCTATGTGGCCCTTGATGCCGCTATCGTCGGCACACGCGATGTTCTCCCACTTCTACGGCAAGGAGTTCTTCATGCAGCAGCAGCATCATCAGTATCCCGCCTCGTCCCCTTTTCCAAATGATGGCCGAGCATACTACAGGGATAACCGGCACAGTATGCATCCCATGAGGATGCCGCTGTGGCCGTGTGCAGACAGAAGGTTCCAACAGAAGTTTATGTACGGTCAACGTCAAACACCGTTTGGCGCTGCGATGAGGAGAGGGAGTCAGTCGAGCAACGTTTATGTATCACCGTTGGCGACGCTGAACAGCCCTTCCAGCTCGCTCTACTCGCCAGAATTGAATGCGTCCACGTCCATGACGTTGCGCCAGTCTACGTCAACCTCTGTCAGGTGGGGACCGCCAGATGTCTCTGCTGCTGCACCACCGCAGAAAACTCCACTAAGCAGCTACGCGTCCATAGGGTCTTTTCATGGGACGATTAACAGCAACAATGACCTCTCTCTCAGCGATACCACCATAATGACAAAAACATTATCATCAAATGGGGAAAAGAAGCACTGCACACGGTACACGCACAATCCCTATCGCGCACAGTAACGTGGACTATTTCTTGGCCCAACTGCCCCTGTACCGGTGGTTTAAGCTCCACCAAAGACATTTTTTTGGGGGGGAGTTCAATAGGAGAGTTACCTTTCCTTTTTTTTCCTGGCGAGAAAGGGATGGAAGGCGAAAGGAAAGGTGTTTTTTTTTTCAGTCCTTGTCACGCGCCTAAGATCATATTCACTAAGCATGACTTTCTACACCAACCTGTTTGAAATGCCTTCCTCCCCGAAGCCCTACTGCCAACGTTAATGCCGGAATATATCTGCAAGCGCGTGTGTGTGGGAGAGGAACTCGATGGTCATCTTATGGGCCATCTTTTTCGAAAGCATCTTTCTTCACTTGATGTCCTTTTTTTTTTTTCGGTTCGCTTTTCTCTTCTTCCTCGAAACCCTTTTTTTTTGGTTCGCTTGGTACATGTGCTTCCTCTCACTGAATCTCGTGTTGTTGTGCAGACCACAAGCTGTACTCTTGTTTTGGTGAGGCTGCTTTTTTTTTTATTTGTTGAGGATGCTTGCTGATTTCGGTGTGTGTGTGTGTGTGTGTTTCTGTGGTGTGCTCCGCCCTCTTGTGTGGGTGACGTGGTGGACACGAGAGAGAGATGGGCGTGTCGGTCAGCGCGCGACAACACATTTGCGGACTTTGGATATAACCGGGGAGGGGCCCACTCACGGCTTAGCCATGCACACAGACACACAGACCCTCGAACCTCGGGAGGGCAACGGAGGGAAACGAATATAATGTCTCCGAACCGATTCGACGGAACAACAAAAAAAAAAAAGAAAAGAGAGAGGGGACAGATAAGATCAAATGGGGGGAAAAGATAACAGAAAGGGATGGAGGCAGGACAAAGCGTTGCATGCTGGACTTGGTGTTATAGTTTGACTCCCGCAATTGTTTGGTTGGCTTGTTTTTTGGTTTTGCCGGATTTCTCTTTTTTTCCCTTCCGTCAGCCTCGACCTGCACGGAGACCCTTCCGGTCTCTTGATATATTGGCCGGGCTTTGTTTTCTTTTGTTTTGGTGCGTACCTTCTAGCTATTTATGTGCTGCTGCTGCTTCTTTGCTACATTCGTTGTTCCGTTTCCTTATATTTTTTTTTTTGTGTTACCGGCCTTCTTCACCCTCTCCTCCATCACTGACGGTATCAGGCAGTCGTCTTGGTGTCACACGCCCCAGCCGTACGACAGGCCGGCGCGCATTTTTCGCTCATCTTTTTTTTGTTGTTGTTTATCTGTCCATATGCCACTCCCACGATCTCTCCATTGTTGGTGGCCATTGATGTGGTGCCAATACCGGCGAGGTGTCGTTGTGTGCCTGCTCCGCGTGTCACGTCGATGCAGCGAAATCCAACGAGGAAAAGTGAGGGGAAAGAGCATGTGCGTACGTGCCTGTGTCTGTGTGTGAGGAGATAAATGAAATTGTAGAAACGGCGGCAACGGTCCGCTTCTGCGGTCCCAGTCGTCACGGTCCCCCCGTCTTGACTTCAAACAACTTCCCTTCTTTTCGTTTACCTCAATGCCTCACCCTTTTTTTTTTCACGGCCCTTCCGCACTTAGTGTGTCTCTACCAACACACATTTTAACAGGTCTTTCCCTGTTTTCCTTGCCTCGCCGTGAACAAGAGTAGCAGAGCAACGGGGTCAGTTGATGCCCTTCTCTCTCTAGACATTTTGACTTGTGGGCCCTTCTCTTAGTTTCCTGTATATACTTGTCTTTTCGTGTTTGGCGTTCTTCGTTATGTGCCTACTGCTGGGACGTGGTGTCTTCTTTGTTCTGTTTTTTTTTTTTTNGTGAAAGAGAGCATGACATTGGCGGTGGAGGGGAGGTAAGCAGCGGAAGTCGCTGACGTGGCTTTTCCCCACTGTTTGCGGCGTTACTAGAGGACGTGGGACATGTTTTCCTGCACTTTTTTTGTGGTTTGTTTCTTCTTGCGACTTGCCGCTATTTTTTTTTTTTTATTCCTTTGTGTTTGTGTTTCCTTTCCGCTTCTACCATGTCTCCTGAGAGTGCCACTCCGCTCCGCGGAGAACGAGAGAGAGAGAGAGAGAGGGGAAAGGGGGGTGCTTCTTCCGTGTGTTTGTGTGTGCATGTGTGTTATTTCTTTGTTTTCACTAAGGATGTTGTTGGCCCAGCTATGATCACCCACGTGCACACGTGCAAGCCAATGTGACGGTGTGCTGCCTTTACTATGGCTGTTGTCGCTCTCTTCCTGCGTTTTCTCTTTCTTTCTTTCATCCCTTTTCTCGCCGCCGTGCGCTCCGTATCCGACCAGCCGAGCGTACAGAGCAGGTGTGGTTGTGGAGTGCAGCAGCAGGAATGGTGTCCTTCACCTGCAGCTTCTGCCAGGACGTGGTGAAGAAGCCGAAGGTGGTGGGCCACGCCAACTCATGCCGTGGCGCCTCCTTCACTTGTGTTGATTGCATGGAAGTGTTCGACCTTAACAGCATCAAGGCTCATACGTCGTGCATCACCGAGACAGAGAAGTACCAGGGGAGGTGGCGGCAGAAGGCGACAGCGGCAGTACCACGCAAACGCACTGACAGCGAGAGCGACGAAGATGGTGACAGCGGCAAGCGACAGCCGCTACGGCCGCCTCGACCACCAATGGACTTGAGCAGCGACTCCGACGATGATACGTGGGTGACCTCGAAGAAGAAGGCAACAGCCACGAAAGAGAGCCCAGTGAAGGGGAAAAAATGCAGCGAGAAGCCCAACGGCTCCCCGCGCAAGCGGGGACGGGCGGAGTCGACGCCACCGCACACGGCCGAGGTAGCAGCAGCCCCCAGCCATGGCTCCACAAGGCGGAGGCTCGAGCGACTCGAGCTCCCACGGGCGATGACGGAGGCGGACTGCATTGTCCCGAGTTTTGTGCTGGGTACCGACGCTGAGGTGGCGGAAGTGGCCGGCTGGATTATCGACGAGGCGGCCCCTGCGCCGCTCGGCGTGCGGGCACTCGCAAAGAAGATGGTGGAGAGCTACAACGCCCGCATCGCGAAGCATGTGCAACACGCCATCGAGGCCGCCATCCGCAACGGCAAACTGCGTGAGCAGGACGGCGTCGTGAAGACCGTGTCGTGAGTGTGCCCAGAAAAGCTTGACGGTCGTGCCTTTTTATTTTCTCACCCGTTCGTGTGGTGTTATTTCACAATCTTGGTGGTAAGACCGCATGCTCGGTGGTTTTGGTTTGTAAGACGTAAGAGCATTCATCGAATAAGCAGCATCAGCACTACTACTAGTAATGCACACTCTTTCTCTCTCGCTCTATATATATATATATATATATATATATATATATATGTGTGTGTGTGTGTGTTTTCCTTTCCTGTAGCTCCTAGGGAGGGACTTGCTATTGTCTCCGGGTGATGGTCATGTAGAGCACCAAGAAAGATATTGTGTGGTACGATGGTATAAAGAGAATCCTCACTCGGCTTTAGTGTTCTCTGATTGGTGGGCTCGTATACTTTTTTTCCCCCTGCCCTCATTTTTGAACTTATTTTTGAGAGTTTTCTCGTACACATGTCTTTTCTTGGTGATGACTATTCGTGCGAAAGGATCGACAAATGGTTAAATGCGTTTAGGTGTGTGTTTGTGGTGTGTGTGTGTGTTTTCGTGGAGGTTTCAAAGTGTGACATCATGATCAACACTCGGTCTTCTTTTGAGTGATCTTATGCGTGGTTGGTGTAGGTTGTCTTAGCTCAGGCCCACAATTAGCCGTCGCACAGTGTCATCGGGAGGTCGGCCGTCAAGCCGCGCAAGCGGAGCGGGCCTGCTTGACCATGCACAAGAAGGCTTTGGCGCAGCGCTCAACGGTGCCGGTCGCTACTGGGACAACCTGAAACACCAGGCACGCAACCTTGTCACAGATGAGCCCCCAGAAGAAGTTGAAATCATGGAGGTGCCACAAGATACTGGGCTTCTTGGCGATCTGCAGGATATGTCCTCCCTTTCATACCATCAACGCTTTACTGGTTTCTTCGCCACCCTTGGTATGGGTTTGTGCTTTATTGGCATCGCCACCTTTTTCGCCCCTGCCGTTGCCGTGTTCCCAAAAAAATTTGCCTTTTTTCTCACCGTTGGGAATTTGTTTTGTGTGGGTTCAACGACCTTTCTCGTTGGCCTGCGGCAACAATTCCGTTCCATCTTTGACGCAAAGCGTATGGAGGCGGCTGCTATGTACGCTGTGTCTATCATCATGACTCTTGTCGCAGCCTTGTACTGGAAGTCGAGCCTTTTCTCCCTCATATTTGCGGGGGTTCAGGTGTTCTGCTTGTTGTGGTATGCGTTAAGCTTCGTACCTTTCGCACGCCGCGCTGTCGGACTCGTTTGGTCTTATGCATGGGCTGTTCTTGGCCCTGTGCTCGGTTTCGTGGGGCGTGCGCTGCGACAGTGTTGCGGGATTCTCTTATCCAGCACACGATAGTTAGCCAAGTGCGAAAATGAATTGCAAGGGCAGTGATTAGTGCACGACAGGGAGAAACTGTGTGAGTGACCAATATTTAAAAATGAGGGGGGGGGGTGACTACATTTATAGATACGCACAGTTATTCTTTGTTTCTTCGCTTTCCTGCTTCAGAATAGTTTTTTTTTTTGTAGGCTGTGATGCGCGGCACAAGAGTCATATGGCATTCCACCGCCACTGCTGCTTCTGCAGCTGCGAGTCTGTTGTTGCCTAAGTGGTCAAGAAAAGAATTAGGAACTACCGGTACACACGCATGGCGAATGCACTTCGCTAGCGGGGAGGCAACGAAGCACTCCTCCTGGCACGAACTCCCATTGCACCCTGTCGCTGACGCGTCCATCATTACATTTGTGTGTGAAATTCCGAAAGGGAGCCGGGCGAAGATGGAACTACTGAAGGAGGAGCCATACAACCCCATTGCACAGGATGTATACGCGAAGGAGGGAAAACCGTTGCGATTCTTTACATATGGAGACATCCCGTTCAATTACGGCTTCGCCCCTCGCACATGGGAGGACCCATCCACGGTGGACGCTGAGACAAGGTGCTGTGGTGATGGTGATCCCATTGATGTTGTACAGGTGTCAAAATCGCCTGCTGCTATCGGCACTATTCAAGCTGTTCGCGTGCTGGGAGTGCTGGGCCTTATTGACGAGGGTGAGACGGACTGGAAGGTCATCACAGAGGTGCTTCAGCCTGAAGGAGACATGTACGGAAGCCTTAAGAACGTCCCTTTGGAGTTGAAGAACACTATCGTGGAGTGGTTCCGCGACTACAAGACTACTGATGGGAAGAAGCGGAATGAGTTGGCGTACAGGGGTGAGATACGTGGTGTGGAAGATGCAATGTGTGTGATTGATGCCTGCTCGCACCAGTACGCTGGCCTTGTTGCTGGTACAGTGAGCAACCCAGGCTACTGGCTCTGCTAGGCAAAAAACAATTGCATGCATCTGTTAACTTCTATTGCCTTTCCTACTCTGGAAAGGGTTATGACACATTTTTTTGTTTTTATTTTTATGCATACGACAGAAGTGAAAATACTCTTTCTTTGTGTGTGGGGAGGGGGGCGGTGGGGGGATGTAGGGATAAGGTTGTTATTGCTTACTGACATTGGCACCTTGCTCTATTCTCCCATTCTGTTATTCTATTGATGATGACGGCTACCACAAGGCTTTAGCAGTGGCAAGTATGGGCAAGTCTAAGGCGATGCCAGGGACGGTGGACACCACCGAGGCGGACAAGGCGACGCCAAAGTCCATCATTATCTACAGAGGCGAAGTCGGAAATAATGTCCGCGCTCTCATGCACGACTGGAGATCGGTGTTTTTCCCTTGGAGCAGCAAAAACCTTCACGGTAAAAATCGCTCACTCAAGGATTTTCTTGCCATCGCCTCGACATTTAGTGTCTCGCACCTGCAGCTGTTTACCGCGCCGTCGCACGGCACCTCGCTGCGCATCATGCGATTTTCAAACGGCCCAACTCTGTCGTTTCGTGTCCTTTCCTTCACGCTGTGCCATGAGATTGCGGCGAAGCAACGACGCCCTGTCAGTCTTGACCACGCCGTGTGGGAGGTGTCGCCTATTGTGGTGATGAACAACTTTACGCACCCCGACGCGCAGCGCCGCCCAGAGGTGCCGCTCCTGGAGGCTACCTTCAAGGGTATGTTTCCCACATTGAACGTCCAGCTCGTTAAGAACTCCGACATTCAGCGCGTGTGCCTCTTTCACTACGACCATGTAGAACATCTCGTGGAGGTGCGGCATTACTTTGTCAACGCTAAGGCTGTAGGTGTCAGCAAGACGGTAAAGAAGCTGCTTGAGCGCCGGTGCCCAACGAAACTTGGCACGTTGGACTCTATAGACGACGTTCTTGACCGTGAGGATGTGTGGTCTGACACTGATGGCGAGGGAGAAGAGGTACCGCTCGCGCAGCCATTTCGCCAGCACCGCGAGCAGTGCCGCATTAAGCTGCAGGAGATCGGCCCCCGCCTGACCCTGCGGCTCGTGAAGGTCACCAATGGCTTTGCATGTGGTGAGGTACTGTTTCATCAGCATGTCAAGAAGACACCTGATGAGGTGGCGCGAAACGGGATGAAGGTGCACGCGAAGCGGAGTGAAAAGGCGAAGCGGAAGGCTGAACAGGACGAGAACGTGCGACAAAAGCGAGTGCGGCGGGAAGAAAAGCTGCAGTCGAAACGGCAACGACGAGAGGAGGCCATGCGGCGGCAGGCAGAGGATCCACTGGAAGTCGCTGACGCTGGCTATGGCGCCGACGTAGAGTAGGACTGAAAGCTGGAAGCAAAATGTGGCTTCCCCCTTCACCTCCCCAAGAAAAGAGAAAAAAAATGAGAGAAAGAAGTGTAATACGATTAATGGGATACATGCCGTTCTGCTTGTTTGTGTATAGAGCCACAATAAGCGTCACCCCAGTACGAATAGACGTAGAGCATATAATGTGCAAATTTATATTTTCTCCATGTTCTTTCATTTCAAAAAAAAATTTCTTACCTTTTTTCATATAAATATGCATGAATATATATGTTGAGTGAAGAGATGATGGACAGTATCCAGCGGCTGCTCAAGAGTGTATTTCCATGCGTGGCCCGCTTTTTTGTGCAGACAGTGGTGGACGGCGTAATGGCATGGAGGCACATCCACACGACGCTTTACGTGCTGTTTTGCTTCTTCACAGGGCGCAGCCATCTTGCCTATCCGCACCCGCTGCGTCAGCTGAGAATGAAAAAAGCTGCGATGGCACGGAGCCGTTGCCACGTTGAGACCTCATTGCCCCGCACTTCGTCATGTGGCAGCACAACAGCAGAGTTCGCAGAATCCTCTCTCGATGATTCATCACCGAAAGAGAACAGCGGCAGGGACGGTCGCGCCGCGTCGACAGAACGAACTGATGGCTCCTCTAGCGGGAAAGATGACGTCATGGAGGGTGAATGGTGGGTCCAGCGCCGGCTGCTGCGGGGCCGAAAGGGTGAGCTTGCCGAGTGGCTGCCAAATAGCCGGACCACACTCCTTGTGTCGCCACAGTATCACCTGCGCTACTCTGAGAGCCTGCACCGCCTCGTGAGCAATGTCGTGGGTCCCATTCAGCAGCCCACAGTGTCAGTATTGCCCACGAGGCACACTGCCCCGCAATGGCCGCCGCATTCCTACGGTCGAACTCCCGCAAGACATGGCGGTCACTTTGATGAGTTGTCCTTCACCACTGACGAGTACAGCAGCTCCACCAGCGTCCCACGTCGTCCGCAGTGGGGTGTGACTACAGGGCGTCGCGCTGAGACTGGTAGTGTTGACAAGAAGTTCCTGCATGGATTCGCTTCAGTGGTCTATCGGCGCGAAAGCAGTAAACGAATTCAATTTGACCGTACGGTCGGCTCGAGAATGCCGATGCATTCCATCGCCTCCATCACCTCGCACCACGTGCTTTCCTATCAGGCCACGCGGCAGAAGGTTCTTATTATGGATCTTGACGAGACACTTTGCTTTGTTTCAACCAAAATTGGCGCCTTTCGTCACCCACCAACGTTTTCAGAGGTAATACCAACGGCTTCTGGAGCAGAACTGTTTTTTGTATGGGAAAGACCTCATGTGAGGCTTTTCCTTAGTACAATGGCAAAGCTTTTTAACATCGTTCTGTTTACTTCTTCAACAAAACCGTATGCGGACTCCATTCTTCGTCGCCTTGATCCCGAGCACCTCATCCAACGGCGCTATTATCGCCAGCACTGCAGACACGCAACACGTTCTGCCTTGGCACCGTCTGCGGGGCGAAGCGATGCAGCTAATACAGTCTCTTCTAGTGATGCAAGTTTGAGTGATGCGGCGGACACTGTGGTCTCCGCAACTCAAGAGTACGGGTCTGCTAAACCGAATGTTAGGCCCATTGTGCTCAGTCGCAGTGGCGGCGAGCGTTTCAAGACACACAACCGCGGTAGCGGCAACGTAGGTGACACAGTGTTTGTGAAGGACCTGCGCATCTTGAAGGTGCCACCTGAACTGATGATCATGGTGGACAACGTGGAGGAGTGTGTGGTAGTAAACCGGGAGAATGCACTCGTCATTCCTCCATTTCTTCCACCTGCAATAGAAGATTCGGTGAGTGGTGATACGAATGAAGATGTGCTGCTTGCGCTCATTCCATTATTGGAGGCGTTGCTGGTCGTTCCTGACGTGCGATCTATCCTCCGGCACGGGTGTGTGGCCCTTCCGCAAGGACAGACGGTGAGCACTCCGGCACCAACAACCTCCGATGCTTGATTTTTTTTTTTCGATTTATGCGAAGTTACCAGCGCTTCTCGAAGATGTGCTATTTTTCTGGTGGTGCTGTCCCAGACCTTTAGCCAGGTATGTTTTAACGTTAAATATTCTCTATGTGTCGTTTTGTTTTTCGTTGTGTGTTTTCCTATTTTATTTTCTTTTGTGTCTCTGTGTGTGTGTGTGCGGTTTAAACCACGCCACGTACACATTGACGTGAAGGGTATAAAGAAATAACCCGCGACGATGCTGCAGCTCGGCAGGCGCCAAGGATGGAGGGTTGCGTCCGCGATGCGCTTTGCGGAGTGCGGCAGAGTCTTTTTCAGCACTGCCGCACATCTGTTAGCTCCAAAAAGGCGCACCAAAATGACGGTGAGCACGGCCACAGCTGCTGCGGCCACCGCAACTACGGCACCACCACCAGCAGCAGAAAAAGCAGAAACTGCTGCTTCTGGTGCAAAGAAGCCTGATTCAATCCCACCAAAGCGTGGTCGAAAGAAGTCGAAGGAAGTGACTGATACCCGAGTGGACGCAGCACCGCGTGCCACACATGCCTCTGCAACCAGCACAAAGAAGACGATCGTGCCACCGCCCGCTGTGGTGGCGGAGATACCAAAAGAAGTGTGCGAAACAATGCAAGAGCCCACACCACTCTTCGCAGTTGATGTTCTCCGTATAGTCGGGGAATGGAGAACTGCCTGCGCAGATGCACCGCTGGAGGGAGCCGATAAAACAGAGACCCAAGATGAGAACAAGGGAGATGTCTCTTCTCCCCCCTCCCTCGAAAGATCCAGTGTAAGAGGGACAACCACCACACTGGGGTCTGCCGCACTGGGTGCACTGCTTACTCGTGCAGTGAAACTACCGGAAGAATTCCCAGAGCTTCATCACCTGCTAAGCATGCAGCTGCCGCAGTGTCGACACCCTCGAAATAGGGTAACCGTTCTTCACGCAACAGATGTCGTGAGAAATGTCGATCAGTTAAGTGTTCTTGTCGCCTTTCTGTGTTTGTACCGGGCTAGCGCGTTTAACAGTGCACCGGTGTACGAGGGGGTCGTGGGGGAACTCGTGCGTGCAATTGGCCTGTGGCGCGAGGAGCTGGATATCACCTCAAGGACACAGCAGCAGCAGCAGCAACAACACCACGAGTATGCTGAAATGAAGAAGGCGTTGATGTGGCTTGCCCTGGAACTAAGACGGAGCCACTTTGAGGCTACCGCTGCTGTTAGTAGGACTAACGCCGCAGCGACGAAAAAGAAGCAGAAGCAGAAGGGAAAAGAGAGTGAAAGGAAGGAAAAAACGAGGGGTGCGGCGTTGAAGGGCAATACCTGCGATCACAAGAAGTGGCTGGAGGATACCACACAGGCCCTGCTCGTGGAGGTTGCCGTTTCAACTGCCAATCTCATCGCGCATAGGGCGAGTAGTTCCAAACTGCAGTCTCTCAGCGAAGGCATCTTGGATATGGCGGTTGTTCTTCTCACCACTGAGATGGCCGGTGAGTCGCAGGTACACACAAAGGAGGCAGACATTTGGGTAAAGTGCATTTCCCATTTGGAGATTGCAGTGGACGCGTACTTGCGCCAAAAAGCGGCACTTGAGGGTGCAATGTGCAGCGTGCTGGATGTGCGGGCACACTGCATTGATCTGCTTGATGCGCTGCGGATGTTAGCAATTGTGGACACCGCCATTCCTCCGCAGCTGCGGGAGCGCACAAAGCACGATGTGGTGGACTGCTTCCTGAAGCTCTGCGGCGGTGTTGGTGCACAGCCAGCAGTTTTTTCGGATGTGCTATGCAGCGTGGAAATTGCGCAACGAGTGCGGGCATTACCATCGAGGGAGCTCTGCGACGCCATTGAGGCAGCCGTTTTCACAGGTGCAGCGCTCTTTTGCGAACGTGCCGATGACAACGCTCTCGAGCAGCTGCTACAGCGCATAAACACCGAAAGCGAGACATCGACGCATGATGGCGGCAATACCGAGATAAACGAGAATGATGAGAGAGACGGAGGATTACAGGAATTACCTCCGCTGTCAAGGCGTGCAAACGTCGCGTTTGCGCTCTTCTCTGTTGGGTTTGATCCTGAAGCTGTGTTGAAGAGTGGCCTGTGCGTGGGACACTCCGCGTTGGAGGTGCTCGAACTGCTGCAAGGTGCTGCAAATTTCTCTCGGTCGTTTGCTCTTGCACCGCTGCCGGCGCGCCTAGCTATGTCGCTCACGTCTGAGAGCGCAACACTCATTGAGGCTCGTATACGAGCAGAAAGCCGAGCAGGTGCCTCTCCGACGGAGCTGCTTGAGGCGCCTAAGTCCCTTCGTGAAGTTTTGGAGGAGAATGAGTTAACGTACAAGAACAGGAATGGTGGCAGCATTAATAGCGGTGGCCGAAAATCGGGCTCCGTGTCACTTGGGATGACTTTACATTTGGCTCTCGCGACGGCGATTGAGCTTCTTGTGCGTGGGGAAGAGAAGAGGATGAGCACGCATTTGGTGCGGCTGCTCACGCTGCTGGAGCGGGAGGGATCGTATCACTACCTTGTTGATGGGCTGTCGCTGTTGATAGACGGCTTTGTTGAGCGCTTCCGCCATGCTGGAAGGCGTCAGCGTCTTTTGCAGCATCACATGCCAAACAATACGTCTCTGGAGGTTGAACGATCCCTATCGGAGGTGACTGCGCTTTTTGTGCCGCGTGTGGTGGAGACAGTACAGCGGCAGTTGGCGAGAACAAGGCGTGATAGCGTCATGAACGATGCGGAGCAAGGTGCTGCGATGCAGTTGCTGCAGGAGGTCCTACACTTCACTGTCTACGTCATTACATGTGGTATGAATGCGACGACAGCGAAACAACTCGTGGGGCTCCACACAATGGTCGTTAAATCCCTCGGATCCGGTGGCCCTGGCAATGATATCGCGTCTTTGTCAGACACAGTGAACCGGTTGAACATTCTTGTTTCGCACGTGGGTGCGAAACAGCGGGACCTTGGTCTCTCAAGACACCCTGGATCACCAGGATTACGGCATTGCAGCACCGTCCTTAACGATGTTGTTGCCGCTCATTTGAAGCCGATTGCCGCCGCCATTCAGCGTGGTGGCAGCATTGAGACGACGCGGGAGCGCTACCATGTCTTCTCTATCGTGAGTCTGTTGTTCCGCCTCGTCTCGGAGTATGCGGTGGAGGTGGAGCCTGCTGAGTTGCGGGAGTTCCGCACCGACGTGTTGGATCCTGCACTGACGCGTGTTCTGCAGCAAACGAATAATGGGACTAGTCAGCGGGATGAGGCGCTAGATCTAGCTGCGATAAGCGAGATCACGGTCGTGATGTGCGTTCCTCGCACGATTCATCACCTCTCTCGCCAGCTGCTGGATCAACTCGCCACTGCTGTAGAGATTGCGACGCCAAAACAGCTTAATCAAGCACGAACAAAAGAGCAGAAGCGCCAAAACAGCAAAATAGCGGCACGCCTCCTTATTTCTGTTGCTGCTGTGTGTCAGTTGCGGCAGGAAAAGCTTACAGCACGGTACCTCACAGTAGTAGAAGCACTTGGACCGTTGCTACTACCTGCTGATGTATCGGCGGTTTTGGGGGCATTCGTCGAGTTCCATGTGCCTGCCGACACTGAAGCGGTGATTGCGTTGCGTAGTCAACTGGCGACGGAGGCGGGAGCACCCAATTCCTCACTCTCTGTGCCTGAGACAATGTTGGCGTTGCAGGTGCTGTGCGAGTTGGAGGACACCAATCGACTTGCCTGCGCAGCTATACTGCGACGTATTGTCGATTCTGGCTACCAGCTAAGTCCGGGGGAAGCTGGCATCGTTGTGCGCATCGCCACAAAGTTGCAGCTGTTGGGAGGTGCCCTCACGGACGCAGACCTGAAGTTTCTAGGTGATCTTCCAACGTCGCTTGCGGAGACGGTGCTTCAGGTGCGGCAGCAGTGTTCCCCCTCAGATTTGCCGCTCGTATTGCAGGGCTTTTCACAGTTGAACAGGGAGCGCTACGGTGATTTACAGGACCGCGTAATGAAAGCATACATCCTGCGGACAATACAACTGCGGCAGATGCTTAGTCCAAAAGAGGTTGTCGAGTGTCTCGAGAGCTACGCGGCAGCGCGGGTGAGCCACCAGTACGTCTTTGGTGTGCTGCTGTCACGTGTGGCTGACATTAAGTTAAAGTTCTCACTGCCACTTATAGTGCGGCTTGTAATGTGTGGTGTGAATGCTACGTGGGATAAGAGTGTTCAGACGGCTTGCCTCACCGCCGCGCAGCCGGTGTTTCTCGGGCTTGTGCGTCACTTGCTGCAGAGCGACCCAGCCTCGCTCCCCTCTGTCGCGAGCAACGCTGTTGTGGTACTAGAGTGCCTCACCGAGGCATTCCCGAACGATCCGACAAGCGACCTTGTGCTGCAAAACATGGCATCGCACCACACGGCTCTTTCACTCACGACTACGTTGGCTGTTCTTCGCCTCATCGAAAGGAAAAGCTCGACAGAGTACAATATTCTGCGCTGTATGACAGAACACGCTGCGGCGGTGCTATTCCCGCAAACGTCTCCACGTGAATTTGCAGACCTTACACGACAATTTGTTCAGTGCGGCGTTCGATCCCGGACGCTGCTTAGCGCAGTCGCCAAGCGATTTCAAGAAGTTAAGGATAATTGCGATGGAGGTGTACTCGCAACCCTTTCAGAGGCTTTCACCATTGCCCACGTTGATCTAGAGAAGGCGGTAATAACAACGCTTGTCGAGCGAACGGTGGCAATTTCGCAGAGTCCTGACAATACCCTGCCTATCCCACACTGTGTCACCATTCTCAAGTTATTCGAGCTTCTGGACCTCGCCGACGTGGCACATGCGACCACCCTGCTTCTGGACAGTGTCGCGGCAACGTTGGAAGAGGACGAAAGGTGTCAAACTGGAGTTATACTTCGTTCCCCAGAGGACATCAACGTTCTTATATCCGCCTGCCTGCGTGTGAATTTGCCACAACATCTAAAGCTTTCTCGTCGGTGTGCCGACGAACTTTTTAAAATCATTGAATCGGAGCGCTCTGGTGAGGGCCAGCAGCGTCCTGTGGGTGGCGGCTGGCAGGCCGACCTCATGCTGGTCGTCCGGCTCACCAGTGGAGTGGTGCAGTTAGGGTTGGCAGACCACCCTGTAGTTCCTCACCTCTTCGATACCCTGTATGAGAAGAGGAGTGCGCTGATGCGCCGTAGGCTGCTTATGCAGACGGCCACAGAGATGATCCAGACAGCGGGGGAGGAAGCACATCAGCAACTGTACGCACTCCTTGTGGAGGGAAAATTGGTGGCGTAACTGTGACCGGTAAGGGTAGTGGGTGGTTGAAGGCCGACTCGTCTGCTCTATGGTGTATCCCGCTCATTTTTTTTCTGTGGATGGGTGCCAGCTACTCTCTCTCTCTCCCCCCCCCCCCCATGGTATCGGTGCAAAAC
>NW_008825825.1:15937-23638 GCF_000691245.1 Trypanosoma grayi | reverse complement strand
TTCCCAAGCCAAATGGGTCCATATACCCTGGTTATGCGATTCGCCTCGGACGCCAGAGCTGTGACATATAGGTTGTCTGACGGTGCCGCAATTACTGTAAACTCGTTTGATGAGGTCTTTAGGGGCAGAAGAACCTCTCTTACCTGAACCCTCCCAAGTGGGGGCCGCCCGCGGGGCCCGGCCTGTAAGGATGGTATGCTGGCCTCCTCCCGCAGCGAATTGCCCGTTTCCCAGCAGCCCGGCAGCACCCGCGCCACCCGGTAAAGATTCCAATACTTTCCGGGTCCCGGAGTTCTTTGCCCCCGGGGCCGATAATCGTTTTTTGGCTTGAGCGGCGCCTTTTTCAATTGCACATGGCATGTTGTGCTGTAATGCCTTGTGCGGCCGTATCGAAAACAACCCGCAAAGCTTGGAGGAGGAGCAGAATGTTTTTTTTTGCTTTCTGGGCCGCCTGAAAAACCGGGTCTTCCTCTCTTCTGGGATCGCCGATGGCAATGGCAAGCGTTTGGAAATTAGCGCCGGGGTTTTCCTTCGCCGCATGAGACACTCGAAGCTGATAATGTAAACGTCTGCCCAATTGCGTCAGTTCAGCCGACATGCCCTCGTGTCGGATAGCATAAATCCATGCCACAAAATTGCCCCACGCCTGGCAGAGCTCAAACCCAGGCCTAATGGGTAATGGGAAAAGGTCGCGATAAGCCGCCAGTAACTGTTCTGGGGAAGTCCCCACTAAATACTCCATGGCTCCTTCAAAAGTCTGGATATTTTCCTCCGGACGAAAACCTTTGTCCACGAACTTGCTCTTCAGTTCTTGAATTCCTCGCAACCCCACCTGGGGCGGGGCCCCAACGCATTAGAAGACTGTTCAGCATGCCCGCCCATCTTGGCAGACTGGGTAACGGTGTGACAAGCATGTGGACTAAAGTCGTTTTCACCCTCTGTTGTAGCCCCCTGCGCTGGAAGTCCTGTCTGTTTTTCTTTCTGGGCACACCAAGCCTGCATCTGGTTGATATGGGTTTGCATCTGGATCTTCTCCTCACACAGCTGGTTTTTCTGCGCTTCCAACGTGTTAATGTGATGCTGCAATTGATTAATGCGATCGTGGGATCCCACCGTCTGAGCGTAAGCGTCCTGCTGGATCTTTAATTTTTTTTCCGTCAGTTCTGACCTGACCATTTCGTACCGCTGAAACAGCATTGACTTGCTTTCCTCCAGCGCCATCCACTAGGTTCGGAAAGTTGCCCTGGCATCATCGAAAGCCTTCAGAAAATTCTCGTTCTCTGGCATGTTAAAAGACACCATGGAGTGTCGCAAAGAAACAAAACTGGCCTTTCTTCCATTTTCCAGGCAAATGGTCAGTTCCCCATCTTCCAATGTGAGTATGCCTTCGACGCGATTGACCTGTGTACTGAAATTCGGTCTCTACTCAAACGAAAACGGGGTCCGTCCGCAATGTTCGACGAACGCCCTGAGAGCTGACAGGCTCGTCATCCATTCCACGTCCATGACGGCCTGCTGGGAAGTAGTGGATATCATTGTGATAGCTTGCTTCTGACTTACCTTTCGTTTCAAACTTACGCTTTGCGACACTTTCCTTACGCAAGATAAGAAGACACGTATTATTTTAAGTTATAGGACCCCTCTCAGCAAGTAGGGTAAGGCTTGACCATTCGTATCGCAGGCTCCCAAAAAAAAATGCAAGATAACTCTTTTTACTGATGTGAAATGAATGACCGGCCCTCAGTCATTAAAAAAAAATACAAAATCAAATACGTTGCAGTATTCTTATTCGGATTGTATTAACAGCATATTTTTCACCCGGTATAACGCGCAGGGCGTGTTTTAGCGGTTGAAAAATGAATAGCTTATTTTACATTTTGGCCCGGTACGCAAATTACATGAAAAAACATATACACTACAATGCGTTACCCTTAGCCGTGGCAAGGTGCCTGGGATTCCTTAGAACCTTTTGAAGCACGATCGGCTAGTAAAACAGTGTTGGAAGCCTTAAAGAAAAAGTTGGCCAAGCATCATCGGAATAAAAATGGCATGGTACAATTATCCAATTATATTTCGCAGGCGTGGTAGGGCGCAAACATTCAGTTACAGAAGCTGAAACAGCCCCTTGTCTCGACGCAAGGCGTTCCAACTAAGAAGGAATAGTGACTATTTAATAGCCAGAACACCACAAGACCAATATACAATGTAATGGCCTGAACGGTCTTTTACTTTCACTATATTTTTACACACCCCAGGAGAAAAAAATAGATTAAACTAACCGCGGCCACAGCAATAGCCCATTTTATTTTGCGGTAAAAACAGATAGATGGGTTGACAAGTGGCTGCTCACGAGCAAGGCCTCAAAACATTCAAAAGATCACAAAAGAGCGATTTTTTTTCAAAAGACGCCAAGAGGACGCCAGTCACACTTTTGATGGCACTATGGTACGCCCCCGGGCAGCCTTACCATGCCAACCTGCTAGGGGGCCATCGGGTCATACGTACCATGCCGACGGCGCGCCCCCTCGTGCAAAATGGAATTGGGGAAACTTTCTATGATAGGCCATTGCGTTTCCTAGTGAAGCGCTTGCTCCCACTCAAACTCAACTTGCCAGCTGGCCGTGCCTTCAATTCCGAGCCTTGCAGCTGGCAGGGGGTAGCCCTGGTGGGCGGGCCCGGGGTATACATGAGACCCCCTTTAAAGCCTCAACAAAACCCGAACAGTTTTCGCTGCCGGCAAAGGCAGCGCAGAAGAAGTCAACAGCTATCTTCCCAGCAAAGCACAATTTTTAGAATGCGGGAAGATGACCCATTACAGCGCCATGCGTCGCAAGCATGAACTTTGCAGGTTATTTGTAAGCCAAAAAATGAGTATCAACCCAAGATGCCAAGGCTTATCTCGACGGAGCGCCCTTTTTTTTCTTTTTTGCCTTTTGACTGGAATTAACAGCACGCCGTGCCCGCCACCACCAGAGAACAACCCATCGCCACCAAACGTCGATATGGAAAGAAGCCGATTTGCTTTGTTTTGCTTTTTGTTGTTTTAGGATTCGATAATTTCTGTATTTTGTTTTTCGCTTCATTTGGCTTTTCCATTGGGGAAGAGCGCGCTGAGGCATTCAGGTGGCCGTTTGCTTTCACCAGGCATCCTGTACGCCAACTTCCCCGGCTTTTGGAAAATCGCTGGGGTGTGCCGTGCTTTTTTTGGGGGGTGGGGTAGTGAAATCTCTGAACCAAGAAAGCAAATGGAGAGTGAAAAAGCCTATTTCCGATTTCTCGTGGCGGGCGCCTCCTCCGTCGTGGAAGCGCGTTGGGGACTAAGCCTTTCCATCGCAACAAGGTAGATGGGCAAGCTTTTCCGTGAAGCAAAGCTTCCCCATATTCCCCCCATTCGCAGCAATACTGCATTGAAGACCCTTTAGGGCGAGGAAGCTCATTTAGCGCAGGTTCGTCGCTTCTCATTTTTACTGTTGGCTAGGCTTCGCGGTGTTTGAACTAAATCCGTGTCCGGCCATGCGGTGCCTTATGAGCCGATGCTTGCTGCGGCGTTGGTGCCCGCACGTCCAACATACGAAGCTAGAAAGGAGCACTTTGCCAGGAGCAGCATCCTGTGGCTTCCGGCGTTTCCAACTTTTTGGCACCCCTTTTCTCTTCTGGAACCTTCTGCAGCATGACAAGGCTGAGAAAAAGCGCGCTAAACAATTCAGGCATTCCTCATAATGTTTTCCTTTCGCTTTCCTAGTGGTTGTAGGCCGTTTTTCTCACTCATTATTGCCGCTTCTCTTGCGAGGGGTGCGCTATTTCATTTTCGCTTTGGCAATGGGGCCCGGCAGCGCGCGGCGCCCTTTGAAAAGATCCGCAAAGCCACTTAATATTGTAAGTTTGTGGGTTCCCTTTTTTTTCCGATTCTATGGGCCGCTGCGCCCTGATGCCGCGTAGGGGCGGCCGGTGTTGCCAGGGAGGGGCGCGCTTTTCTCCTATTTGTTGGGAACTCTTCCGGCAAGCTGCCCGAAAATTTGGGGAAGGTGCAAACAGCCATGGGTTTCGGACGCGGTGGCGAAGTGGAAATGCCAGCGTTTCGCCCTCAGTTTCAAGGGGGCGGCCATTAAGCCAAGAAACCGTCTTTGCCTCACCATTCCGCCCGCGCGCCGGCACAAAAAAAGTTCCAAGCAATTAGCTTTGCTTTCCAAACAATACAAGCAAGTTCTCTGCCTTCCTTCGCCGGTCAAACCAATGCGCCCAGACGTTTACAAAAATATGGCAAGAGAAACCCCCTTGACAGCACAAAGCGCTTGGGGCCGAGCGATTGCAACGGCGCAAGGCCATAAGGCAGAGCAGGCCTTCATGCCAGGTTTGTCGACTTTTCGCCCTTTTCGCCAAAGTGAGGTGCTAAACCTTGGTGCCAAGCTAAGGCGGTCGGCTTTCCCGAGGGAAACACGCATTATATATATGCCCCAAGGCAAGTAAGCTTAGGGAAATAATATAAGAGGGCAATAGCCCTCGATATGCTTTTTTTCTCGGAGAGCATGTGCTTAATATAACTCCACCTATCGCCTCTATTCGTCCGAAACCAACTAGGGATAAAAAAAACATATTAAAAGAACTTTACAAAATTTGTTCATTGTTTTTCAAATTGGTGAACCCAATCGGTTGGGAATAACCCAATTAGAACCATTTTCTTATTCAATCAGCATTCTACTGACGAAAGGGAAACTTTAGAGCCCCTCACTTCAGAGGCCGCTGCTCTTCTTCCAAAGGTTCTTTATCACGCCATGTGCGCCTCCTAAAAAGCTTACCTGCGTAAAGTATAGTCCGCCGAATTTTCCACAAGCCGCAAATACAAGAATATCCAATGCCGCACTTTAGCTAACGAAAGAAAGAAAGAAAGAGTAAAATATTTTTGTTTTCAACGCGTGTTTTGTTGCGTTCTTCCATGCTGATTGGAAGCGCGCTTTACCATGAGAAAGAAGTTACTGATTTTCTTTTGGAGTTCATCAAAAAGTTACGAAATCAAAAAAAAATGAAACCGTGCTTAACCGGCCTCCCGCGCTTTCCCTGGCAAGCTCCACCCCTTCGCTAGGCCAAGCGCTTTTACGCCCTTGCTTCTAAAAATTTTGACAGCTGGATTATTTTTTGAATGAACTTAACGCCACTCAGCACTCACCGTGGGGTCCTTTAGCATCCTGTCGATGGCTGTTGCTTCTCGCATTAGCGCGCCCAAGTGTGTGCTACCCCTCCCATTATCTGCATAACAATTGTTTTATCCACGCATATGCGCAGTAGCCCACCGGGATGGTGGCAGAAAGCCTGTGGGTCCAGGTGAACCGTGCAAACTTACGCTTGGGAAATCGTCTGGGACACTTTGTTCTAGGCGCTGCCGACGATAATTATCCCCCCAAAATCCCCAAACAACAAGGCACCGCATCCACACACGGAGGCGCCTGTGGCCAACTTTGCGTAAGTCGGTGTCCGCCATAGGAGACTAGCTGGCCCATTTAAAAGCTAATCTTCTCCCCGCTGTTCGAAAGGCGTGCGGCATTTGTGGGCGGGATGGTGGCGCCTGGTTGGCGTGGCAGGCCCCAGGTTCAACCGCAAGAAGTCCTTGGTGATGTCGGCCGCCTCATCGTGGCACCAAGGCCCAGCACCCCGCATTGCCGGGAGAAACCAAGCGCCAGCAACGTTCGCCACCTGGAAAACTTTGCGGCGCCCGGCTTACGGCATCACACAGTACCAGGGCCCGCCGCGCCTCGCTTGGACACAGTGTTATCCTTGTCGATCTTGGGGCGCGTGTTACCGCGCCATCGGCAGTATCATCCGCACCAGGGTACTGCTTAGTGGAAATGTGGAAGGGAACGGTCCAGAAGTAGCCCTTTCTCCCCCTCTCAGCTTCATCTCCCCTTTATATTTTTGTTGATCTCACGCCGAATGTGCCCCCCCCCCTGAGAGAGCTAAGACCAATGGGGCAAGTAGGCTTTTCCGGCCCAGTTGAGAGCACTGAGCCGACCGATCCTCCAGCGCATGTTTTCAATGGACCGGCACAACGAAACAGAGATCAAAATACCAAAAACAACAGAACAAAAAACAGAAAAACACCAAAAAATAACAAAATACATAACAAAACAAAGGGAACTCCTTCCACATAGAAATTAAGCAATAATGAACGTGCTCTACGATGGTGGCTGATGGAGCGGAGCCATCGATGAGAGTCGTGAAGACACGAGGAAGAAAAAAAAACAAAAAAATACCGGAGGGTAAGAAAGTTGCGGCTCTTAATGGAAAGTGGGGAACCTTAGAAAATAATGACTGACGCAAAACCCCGCCCTGTACGGTCTCAGGGGAGAAGCCTCCCCAGAAACACTGCCCCTACGCCCCACCGCAACAAACAGAAGAACCTTTTTTTTTTCAAGAAGAACCCCCACCTTTAAGAACTTCAGCATGTGAGGTCCAAATTCTTTCAGCACCTTTTCACAAAGCGTGCTTGTGGTGCTCGCTTCGGAAACAAAAACGCGTTACGAAAGGTATGTGGACTTGTTTGGTGTGGGAAGGGCGGGTGCCCATGATGTGAAGAATTTGCGTATTTGCGAAAGTGAATAATTTAGGTACTCCAAAAGAAAACGCCCCTGTTTTTACTATCAATCCACAGCGGGCCGAAAGCAGTGCGATGCAATATTTAAAAAATCTGGTATTTTTATTGGCGGCAGTGTAAACGCCTGCCGGTGTTTTTTTGTCCGGCCTTGAACAACAGGCGGTGGCAAACCAAATGTAACAGACTGGCCTTTGGGGGGGGGGGGTTGTATCCAATCAGCGATTTTGATGCCCCTTGGAAACAGTCAGCCGGTCGGGCAAAAACGTTTTATTCCAGAAGGAAAATTCCAAATCACATTTTCAAGACAAGGGCACCCCCATCATGGATTGAGGGGCCCTTCCCCAAAATAATCAAAATTGGCCCATATAGAGCGACAGGGTATGTGGTGCTTTTTGGGAAAGGCACAAAGAAGGCCCGACTCTTCTTAAAAGGCACAGTGAAAGGGGGAAAAATAACGAAATAAACAACATGAGGCGTGGAAAAAAAAAAAACACTTAGGCCGCGCGGAATGGCGGCGCCTTCCTAGAAAGGGGAAAACTCCCCCATGCAGTCGCAGAAGTAAGCTAACAAGATCTTGGCCTACCAATGCTGGGTCAGTTGGGAAAACGCACTGACCCTTTGGAATTCTCAAACACCAACGCGCATTACCCGAGGCATCGGGTTGCCCTGGTGAAAAAAAAAAGCCGGTTCGGCCGGCGGCGGCATGCATGGGGGCGATGCTGTAAAATAGACCTCGCAGCCGAGGGCCGTTGCTGACGCGGAGAAAAAAGAAAAGTTTCTTTTTCAGAGGCATAGCATTCTTTGGCACATCTATCGCAGAAGGGCGGCCACCCAAGAAGAATAAAAAGAGTTTCCTTACGAGCAAGGCGGCGCCGAGACGTTACCCACCGGGCTGGGCCATAATCTGGATTAATTCAAAGGCAAAAGACTGGCTTTGTGGGGTGTGAAAAAAACATGAGCGGGCCCGCAACCCCGCCGGCGGGAGAATGGGGGCCCCTTTCATAGATATCCGAAGGGGGCGAAAATATGATGGAAAAAAAGCGGGTGTTATTCAAAACGCGTCGGCACCCACTGCCGCGTTTCGGGTGATGCCTTTGTGGCCGTTTAGGGGGGGG
>NW_008825825.1:0-15650 GCF_000691245.1 Trypanosoma grayi | reverse complement strand
GTTGTTAAAAATGCGCATTTGTGTTTGTAATCTCCGAACCGGTGGGCCTCGCGGGCCCGGGTCGGCGCTACCGCGCGGTGGGGCCGTGTGGTGGGTGCGGGGCGGGGTTTCGAAGGGTCTGTCCAACGAGTTTGTCGTCTAGCGTTGTTGCTTGTTTTTCTGTTGGCATTTCCTGCCTGGTGTCTGAGGCGTCTTTGTTTTTGAGAGTGACGGCTGCTGAACATTTTTGTTTTTTACTTTCTTACTTGGTGGGGTGGGGCTTAGGTGATTTCCGTTCGCTTCTGCGACTGGGATGGGTGAACTATCGTCTTGTCTTGTTTTTATTCACGCGATTTTTTTTTTTACACTTTGTCCTCTTATTCAACTCTGCGGTGATCTTTATTTTCGTTGGCTGAGATTCACGTGCTTCTAGGTACTGCAATGAAAGGTTCAGTTGGACTTTTGGCTCTTCTTATCTTTGGCTCTCTGTTGAGTATATGTCACGGAGAAAGCCAGGCGGGTACGCTGAGAGATAACGTTGTACCAAATGAGATTCACCGTATTGTTGTTATTGGAGACGTCCATGGGGATGCTCACCATTTTCGACAGATTTTGACCATGGCGGGTCTCGTAAGCCAACCCACAAAAGAAAGCAAACACGTGGCATGGAAGCCGAAATGGGATGATAGAGAGATTGAATTACACTCGTTACATCACACAAGGCTACGAACAACTCTAATACAGCTGGGCGATTTGGTGGATCGTGGGGAGGAAGACTTGGAGGTGCTCGAGATAGCGTCTTCACTCTCGGATCAGGTCGATGCTAATCATACCAATGACAATATGGTTCTCCTCTTGGGCAATCACGAGTTGCTCAACCTTCAGGGACAGTTTTACTATGTTCACCCAGAGTCAATGGGAGGATTTTTGACGAAGACCCTGCGTAAGCGAGCATTTGAGCTGAATGGTATTTTTGGACGTTTTCTTCTTGACAGGTTTGAAGTTCTTCATCTTGATGCAGACACTGTCTTTGTTCATGCAGGGCTTAATGAGATGTTTGCTTTAATGGGAGTTGAAGCATTAAACAAAGAGGCAAAACAGGCTATCCGGGAGGGAAATCATCGACATCCTATTCTTGGAAGTTCTGGTCCGTTATGGACACGGCAAATGATAATGGAGGCTTCAAATGGACACTGTGAAAACATTAAAAAGATGCTTTTAGCTATTGGAGCTGAGCGAATTGTAGTGGGTCACACACCCCAGCGTTCTGGGCATGTGGAGACTTTTTGTGATGATAGTGTTATTGCAGCTGATGTTGGCCTAAGCAGGTGGATGTATGGCAATCTTGCTGCTCTCGAAATCATGGTAACATCTTATAAAACCGGTACTAACGTCTGGAAGGATGTCGTTTTGCGTGAGATAGTTACTTCTGATATCAGAAGAAACCAAACTCTCGATGAGAGTCTTAATGATTCATTAGTTCTTGAGGAGCTACAACATGCCGTAGAAGAGTTTCGTAGTTCACAGGTAAACGACGCAAGTGGGGATATTTTAGGTGATTTGTGATTGTGCGATCCTCATTTTTGCTTCATTTCTTCCAGTGTCTGATGTAGTCTGTGCTTTATGCTGTTACGTGACTAGAGGTTCTCACAACATTACCATGCTTTAGATGCTAATAATGTTCTTTCTTTCCTTCTTTTTTCTTTATGTGCTTCCTTTCAGGGTTACAAAGCACTGATTTGATCTGGGAATTATGCCGTCTGGAAGATCGCGCAGAAACAGGGCACCGCCACAGGAGCCGGGCAGGCCTCTGGTCAGTGTTTCTTCCGGTGGCTCTGCTTTTCACGTCGCACAGCTTCAACAGGTGTTGCAGGCTGGTGCTTACCAGAACAGTTTTGTCCAACCGGGTTTTCAGCCTGCTCCATTTTATTATACACCTGCACAAGTGTATTATCAGCCCACCTTTCAGCCTGTTGTTCAGGCACCTGCACCTGACCTTCGACAGACTCAGAGAGCCCCGGCCGGAAACAGAGGTCGCGCGGGCGGGGCACACCGCGGGAATAATTACGAGAATGCTCCGGTGCGGTTTCCACGTAACCAGGTTCCTATCAATTTTGAGAATGTGCCAAAGGCATCTGGCTCTAATGAAGAATCCCCTTGGACTAAAAAGAACCTTTACGCCATGGTGAAGGCTTTTGTGGATAATCCCGATGCCAGCGAAATGTCGTTTCCCCCAACACTGACGGCAGCGGAACGCCATATGGTGCACCAGGCTGCGCTGAATTTCAATTTACACCATCAGTCGTCGGGAAGTAAAACGGAACGCGTATTAACACTAAGAAAAATTGGGAGCATAACAGAACAAAGAGAACAACAAGAGGTGGCAGCTCTAGATGGAATTCGTGTGAAAACAATAGATGGGTATCAAGGGGCTCAAATGCTTCCTGATGATTACGTAAAGGAAAAAGTACATGAGATCAGGGGTTTAGTAAAACCTCTTCTTACGAAAATGTACAAACATTTGAAGGCGACAGTCACTAAGACATCAAGAACCCGCCATTTGGCTGTTGCGCAGCCGGGTCTGAACAGCGTGCCGAAGGGGAATGTTTCACCTCAAAGATACGAAGAATTGCAACAATTCCGCCACTCATTACCTTCGTACAGACGAAAAGATGAAATTGTTGCTGCTGTTAGAAATAACAATGTCGTTATTGTTAGTGGAGATACGGGATGTGGTAAAACAACTCAGATACCTCAATTGTTGTACGATGCCAATGTCTTTCCAAAAGATTTGGAGATAATTTGCACACAGCCTCGAAGAATAAGTGCACTCTCTGTCGCACATCGTGTTTCAGAGGAACGTGGTGAGGCCTGCGGTGATAGCTGCGGCTATGTTATCCGCTTCGACAATATGACAAGTTCAAATACCAAAATTGTTTACATGACAACCGGTATATTGCTGCGTCGTCTGCACACAGATCCACAGCTCACTGGTGTTTCATGTGTTTTCGTTGACGAGGTTCATGAAAGAGATGTAGAGACGGATTTCTGCCTATTGTTACTCCGTGACAGACTATTGGAACAACAGAGAAACAGTCAAACGTACAAAAATCATGTAAAAGTGGTAGTTATGTCTGCTACTGTACAGATAGAGAAAGTGACATCTTACTTCGGCAAGGTGAATGCCGGCAAAACACTACCTGTCATCAGCATACCAGGAACTTTGTTTCCCGTTGAAGAGCATTTTTTGGAAGATGCCTTGAAGTGGGTTAACATGCCGCCTTCCGCCGTTCCCGCTATGTCTTTGCTAGCTCCTGCCTCTGAAAAGAAGGGTGAAAAAACCAATGGGGATGCGGGGGATAAGTGGGCACTCTACGAACAAATAAAAGACCGTGTTTTTCAGGAAGTAGACCGTGACCCAGAAGCCCTTGTACCCTATGAACTTGTATTCAAGCTGATTGCATACATTCATGGACGTTCCAAGGACTTAACTGAGAGCATATTGGTTTTTCTTCCAGGATGGGCATCTATTAGCCGCGTCTCCAGTATGATTCAACGTTCTCCCATTGCTAGAGAATTATCTGTTCTACAGCTTCACTCAAGTTTAACAGCAGCAGAACAACAACGTGTCTTTTATCGTCCTCCCAAGCGGTATCGCAAAGTAGTGCTTTCAACTAACATTGCAGAGGCAAGTATTACAATTGATGATACTGTTTACGTCATTGACAGCTGTTTAACAAAGGGGACATCTTACGACCCCACTGGAAACACTTCTTCTTTGAAGGCCACCTACATTGGTAAGGCCAATGGTCTCCAGCGTCGTGGTAGGGCTGGACGTTGTAGGGCGGGTATGTGTGTTCACCTCCTTCCGAAGTCAGCGTACAATGCCTTACCTGACTTTCTTTTACCAGAAATCATGAGGACGCCTCTAGAGGAGGTTTGTTTGCAGGTGAAAGCCTTGAAGCCCGACGAAGCTTGTGCGAAGGTGCTGAGTCGTGCCCTTGACTCACCGCCTGAGAATTCAACAGAACATGCCGTTAGATTCTTGAGGGATATGGGTGCGCTTACGCATGAAAACGAGCAATTAACCAGTCTGGGCCGGGCACTTTCAAAGCTACCTATTCATCCACTCTTGGGAAAGATGCTGCTTGCAGCTGCGTGTTTGGGGGTACTGGAGCCTGTTGCAACAATTTCAGCATATCTTTCTGGAAAGTCTCCATTTATCAAGCCGCTGCCTCACCAAAAGAACGGATTACGGCAAGCAATGGATACTTTTGATGACGGTTCTTTATCAGACCACATATGCGCCATGAATCTCTTTAATGGGTGGAAGAAAGCCAATTGCTCTGAAGACTACGCTGTACAACATTTTGCAGATCACGCCACATTGCGCTCCATGGACCGCATTCGAAGACAGCTACTACGTCTCGTGGAGGGCTCTTCATTGCTACGAAGAATTAAGGATCCCATGCGGGTGGCTTCTCGACACTCCAACAATGTGGGGCTCATTCGTATGGTTGCTCTTTGGTCGCTGTATCCTCGAATTGCGTCCATAGAATATCGGGCGGCGCGCAACAGGAAAAGACCCGAGGTTTTCTGCTGGGACAACAAGAATGCACAGTTTACTATGGGGTCTGTTTTGGCAATGCGGAACAAGGACATTTTCGCTGACCGAGCGTTTGTTTTCTACAATGAGCGCATGCAACTTGAGGCGAACCTGACACTTTTTGATGCCACTTCGGTTACACCTGTGGAAACAGCCTTGTGTCTCCGCGAGCTCACAGTAAGGCCACTCTCTGAAGTACCACCTGCGTTCCTCAACGATGAAGAAAGCAAGATGGGGCCTGCGTTTCCGTTCACTTTAGAAACAGAAGAAGAAATGAAAACGCATGCAGCGCTTTTTTTTGATGGGGATAAGAAGATATACATCACCTCCATGCCTGTGGCGTTGGCAGTACGTGAGGTAAGAGAATGCATGGACTATTATCTCGCATTGGCCATTAAAGAGGTACGGGCTGATCTCTTCCCCGAGGAGTTGACACAGGCTCTCGCATACACCGTTGGGTATCCTCTAAAGGAGGGCACAGGTGCAGATGTGGGAAAAACTCCAGATAACACCACAATGGCATCTGGAGAGAATGCTCGAACCGAAATGTCCATTGCAAACCGCGGTGGCAGCTACTGGGCTGATGATTCTGTTGATGAGGAAGAAGCACCTGAGATAACCATGGATGATTTCGAAGATTTTCAACTGACAGAGGAGGAGATGAAACGTGCTGCTGCTGAACTTGGAGAATTGGCTCTTTTTAATCGCTACGGTGGGGCGCGTCTACTCGGAGCATTTCAGAAGGGTGAGGAACTCCGGCAGGGTCAACTTGACGGACAAAAATCAGAGAAAGATAATAACACGGACACAAACGAAGAGGAGGAGGACAGTAATGCTAAAGCTAATGATGTTGTTGATGATGATGATGATGACGACAGTGACGATGTTATTGTTGCCCAAGCGGGTGAGCTGGTTATTGATGAGGACAGGTGGTGATAAAGACCCAGGTAAATGCCACCACCTTTTGTGTTTACGTATGCGAGTGCTTGTTGCCCGTCTTTATTTCTACCATTGTTGCAGTTTGCAGTTTGTGTGTGTGTGTGCTTCTTCAGCTACCGCTCTATGCGCTTCCCAAATGACTGCTTATTCACCCTTTTTTTTGCTTCGGTTCCGCCGAAAAGTCACCAAGATGTCGCATAGAAGCCTTCGTGTGAGGCGCCTGACAATGATAGAGTCAGCGGAGGATGTTTCCCTCTGGTTGAAGCGCGCCCACGAGCAGTGGTGCACCAATGATCTTATTGCGATACGCATCAAGAATTCAAATGATATCGCGATCGGTTGTACCGTTCCCCTTCCGTTTGAGCATCATACTCGTAACGGGAACTGGTGGGGATTGAACTGGGATGCAGCTGGGGAAGCCACTTCGGTCGAAGATGGGGCGTGCAGTGGCCAAAGCTTTTCAGAAGGCGGCTTCACCTTTACAGTGTCAGAGGAACCGTCAACACTTTTGGCTGTGGACGCTATTACACTAACAGGAAAAGTTGTTGGAGTTGGCGTTTTGGATATCCAGTCAGCATTTGTAGAAGATAGAATGGTACAATGGTATCGTGTGTCGTTGGTGCCGAAATGTTGTGCAGTAGATGATGCAACCGTGCATGCGGTGCTAGAGGTTGAAGTTACCCACAACGAGATTGCCACCCGGGAGTCTGGCAAGAGTGAGTACTTATTACATGACATCCCCACTTCCATCCATTGCGATGTAGTGGATGTGTCTACAACGCAGTTCCTTTTTCCCACATGCTTTCTCACGGGGACTGGTGCCTTTGTGGTGTCGAACGTCCTCTGTGTGAAAAATATCACCACGGACATGGTCTCCGTGCAGTTAGCAGTGACAGGTAACAGCAGCTGCGTCCGTGTACAACCACCAGGGAAAGTAGTGCTCAAAGAAGGTGAAAAGGCCTACTTTGTTGCTACCTGGGATGTTTTCAAGAAGTTCGCTGCCTCCACGAAGGAAGGTGTGCCAATTGAGATGCATGTGATGCTAGTAGCAGGGGGGGAAGAACTGCGTCCGGTGGCGATTCAAATGTTTGGAGAGACGCCACGCGCATCTGCCACTAACGCGGCGTTTCATTATTGGGTTAACACCACAATGATCACCAACCGGCCGTGCGCAGCAGAAGAACTCACGTTGCTCAAGACAATGCTTCCTGTGTTTCAAGTAGGCAAGTCTGAGTGAGCTGTAGCCTGCTGACAATGCACGTACACACACACACACATATATATATATATACTTTTGAGGCTATGACTTCTTGTATTATGTCTGCCTCACGGCCGGCACAACCATTTTTTGCTCTCTTTTTCTCTTCACATATTCCCATGTTCTTTTTCACTCTTCCACATCTTCAGATTACAGTGGTGAAGAAAAAGATTTCGCCACTGGTTCTTGAGCCCTTCGTCAGCGCCACCCCCTGCTGCCATATAGTGTGTTGCAATTGAAGAACAGCAGAAGGGGTGACGCTCGAGGAAGATGAGCGCCGCAACCGTGACGAATATGTCATTCTGGGTGTACCCGGCCGAGCACGATGATGAAAGGTACAGGCTATATATTAACCGGCTTGTTTTCATTGACACAGCGGAGGAAACAGGACAGTGGCTAGCGCGTGCAAAGAAGCAGTGGGGATCTGATCAGCCTATTGGCGTGCGTGTGATGAATGAGGCGGAGCACCTAGGCACCACCACACTCAAGCCGATCGGAACCAATGGTGGGTGGACGGGCATCAGCTGGGGCGGTAGCAAGGACGGCAAGCATCACACGGCTGTCTTTGACATTCCCAACCATCAGGGACCGATGCTTCTGTTGGAGGTCGTGGGGGGAGATAACACACGAGCGTCATACGGGGTAGGAATGCTTAACAGTGCCGCGATGATGACAGAGCGGCGACAATATGCCAAGTACTGCGTACATTTGTTTCCGACACAGACTACAATCGACTCCGAGACGGTGTACGCCATGATCGAGGCGGAAATACGGAGCAGCACATGGGATGGGCACCCTGAGGATGGTTTCGCACCACTGGAGTACAACTTTGGATCGGTGCGTGCGTCGACACTTGACTTCTACTTCCCGTCGTTCATGCTCACTGGCGACGGGGATTATATCGTTTCCAACGTGATTTGTGCAATGAATATGACAGAGAACAGCGCCCTTGCTATGCAGTTAGTACCTGTACAGGATGCACGCGACTACATCTCAGTGGAACCGGCTCACGTTATTACGGTAAATCCCCAACAACGTGTGTATTTTAGCGCTACGTGGAACATGTCAGAGCGGGCATGCATGAAAAAATTGCAGGTGCAGCTCGTCGTTAACGGCTCACAGCCTCCCTCTGCACCTATCATGATAGTTGTACATAACTCCCCACCACAACCCAAAACAACAGACACGCCGTATCACTATTGGCTCAATTCAACGTGCGCCACAAACAGGCAATTCTCCTTTTCCCAGGAGTTCCCATTGGTGGTTGCCCTTTTACCTGTCTTCCGCTTCGTTGCGAATGGGCGTGCGGCTGGCCTAGGTTCGGAGGGCGTCATTGTCGCGCTTGACAAGGATAAGGGGGAGAATGTGCTGGTGCGTGCAGACGGCGTTCCCATTATCACTGCACTGAGCGCAGCGGCAGCAGCACCACCACCCGCGTCAGCGTCGTGGATGGACCCCAACCTTAAGAGCCTCGCCCTCGCGCAGTCCAGTAGTGGATCGCGGCAGCTCTCAGCTTCTGGCCGATGCTTCGCCTTCGACGGTCCTATTCTGAATCTCTCACAGAAGACGTGTCAATGCGTGATCAACCTCGGCACTATTCGCGGGTTGCCGATGGTGTACGAGGTGCTGACGGGCGTTTCACCGTCGTTTCAGGTGAGCATCACGCTGCTGGATCAGCAGGGCTGGCAGGTGGTGACAGGCGAGACAAAGCCCAGCTACCAGAGTGTCAGCGGTACCTTGCGGTGGGACGATCAGCTCGTACTGCGGAAGTGGCCTGGTGCCGGTGCCACGCAGTTTTTGCGACTTAATCTTACAGAGGTACGGCCGCATGACGGCGACGAGACGCCTATTGGCGCCGCGCTGCTGTCCCTCCACCACCTCGATCGTACACGCCCGCAGGTGGGTATCCAGCTTGCATTCCACGTATACGAGACGTACTCCTTGTATGATGCCATGTATACCTCGAGCCTCTTGATGACAGATGCGTACATCACATTTTCGGAGCTCCCTCTCGAAGTGTAGCAAAGAGGTTCATACCGCACTCAATCGCCTTATCTATCACTTACTGAATGACTCACTCCGTTTTTTTTTTTGCGAGCTAAAACGGCCGTGTGTTTGTATTGGTGTGTCTGTGTGTGTGTGTGTGTGTGTGTGTGTGCGTGCGATTTGCATGCGTTCATACGGGTGAATATTCACTCAGTTTGCCAGTCCGGGTGTTGATGCAGAGTGACCTGAATGCACGAACATGTAGGCGGGCACTTGCAGATGGTATATGTATTCACACTCTTCTTTCTTTCTTTCCTTCTTTCACCACCACCTGTAGTCAAAAGAGGTCCCAAATGGTGAACGCGAACTACATCCGCGCCGGCCGTCTGGTGCGCATCATCCGTGGCCCCCGTCAGGACCGCGTCGGCGTCATTGTTGACATCATCGACAGCAACCGCATCCTCGTGGAGAACCCGTCCGATGAGAAGATGTGGCGCCACGTGCAGAACCTGAAGAACGTCGAGCCGCTCAAGCTAAACGTGCCCATCAGCCGCAACTGCAGCAGCAAGGCGCTCAAGGAGAAGCTCGCGGAGAAGAAGACGCTCGAGAAGTACGCCGTCACGAAGGCCGCCACCCGCATCGCCGCGAAGAAGGCCCTCGCCACCTCCACCGACTTTGAGCGCTACCAGCTCCGCGTGGCGAAGCGCTCTCGCGCCTTCTGGACGCGCAAGATGTTCGACGAGAACGACAAGAAGAACCCCGTCTCGTGGCACAAGGTGGCGCTCAAGAAGCTGCTGAAGAACGCCAAGAAGATCGACAGCAAGCCGGCGGCCAAGAAGCGCATCGAGAAGGCTCGCGCTGCCCGCAAGGCGAAGGCACCCAAGGCGGCGAAGGCGTGAAGGTTCGGTTGTCGACCTGTCACTCTTTGACATGCATGATGAGTTTGTACTTGTTTTCATTTTTCTCAATTTATTCTCTCTCTACCTTGGTCTCACTGCAACCCCTCGCAGTGCCGGCTTATTGCACCTGTGGGCTGCCTTTAATGCCCACACAAAGATAACACATACACAATCAATCGTTTGGCCCTCTTTTTTCTTTCTTTTTTTTTTCTTTGTCTCTCTCTCTCTCCCTCCCTCCTTGCTTGGGGCTTCATGCCAAGTCTGGTGCTTCGGTGTCCCCGCGTAGTGGCAGATTTGCATGATACTAATCGGCCTCACTGGAGGCATCGCGTGTGGGAAATCCACCGTGTCGGCGCTTCTGGTGGACCGGTACCAACTCACCGTCATCGATGCGGACCAGGTGGTGCGGGAACTGCAGTGCCCAGGGAAACCGTGCACGCGCAAGATTGCGAAGCGGTGGCCCGAGTGCGTGGACACCGAAACAGGCGAGATTAACCGTACTGCCCTGGGTAAAATTATATTCTGCGATGCACAGGCACGCCGCGAGTTGACAAACATTATGAATCTCCCCATTTTTGTCGCCATCACGACGAAGTTGTTGCGGCTGTGGTGGCGAAGTATGTGGCGGCGAACACTAGAGGGCGAAGCACCGCCGCTTGTGGTGCTTGATGTGCCACTTCTGTACGAGTCGAATATATACACATGGTTTATTGACGCCGCAGTTGTAGTGGCGTGCGATGAGGCCCAGCAGATTGCTCGCCTTGAGAAGCGCAACGGCTTCACCCGGGAGCAGGCGGTGCAGCGGATACGCGCACAGATGCCGATTGCGGAAAAGTGCCGACGCGCTGATCGCGTTATCCGCAACAACGGCACCCTCGCCGAGTTGGAGTCGTCGGTGGACACCACGGTGATGTGGATGCGGCGGCAGCCGGGCTCCAGGCTTACCCGTCTTGTAGTTGCTACCGTGGTGGGTGGCGTGGGCTGTGCTGCAGGTGCCGTGTATCTGTTCCGTCTGTTGCTGTGATTGGGTGGGCTGCGGGGTTTGGTGGAGGGAACACAACAACGTGAACAAACCGCAACAAGGCAAAACTCTCGTGTAGACGGAAACACGTGCCGCGTTATACAGCGCGTCCTCCACTCACTTCCTGGTTATGCTTTGCATTCTTGATTCCGTTATTATTATTATTATTATTTCTTTCCCTTTGTTTGTGCTTCATTCTTTTTTTTTTGCCTTTCTTTTTCCTTGCTTCTCTTGCTGTGTATTTTCTATCGTGCAAGTGAGGTGTGTTGCTTCACTTAAATCAAGCACTTCAGCAAAACGCGAACGGCACAACTAATTATGACAGAGTGGCCCATCAACCGTGTTCGGCGGGAGTTCCTGCACTTCTTCGAGCAGCGGGGACACACGTTTGCCCCGTCCAGCCCGGTGGTGCCGCACAACGACCCCACGCTGCTCTTCATCAATGCTGGTATGAATCAATTCAAGAACCTCTTTCTCGGCACCGCAGACCCCAACACCGATTTTGGACGCCTCACGCGCGCGGTAAACTCGCAGCTCTGCATTCGTGCCGGCGGCAAGCACAACGACCTTGAGGACGTTGGCCGTGACACATACCACCACACCTTTTTCGAGATGCTTGGCTCCTGGTCGTTCGGCGATTACTTCAAACGCGACGCGATACGCTGGGCATGGGGACTGCTGACTGAGGTGTACAAGTTGCCCAAAGACCGCCTCTACGTGACATACTTCGGGGGCGACCCCACCAACGGCATCGCCGCTGACGAGGAGGCGAAGCAGTTGTGGTTGGAGCTTGTGCCAGCTGCGCAGGTCATACCCGGTAACACGAAGGACAACTTCTGGGAGATGGGCGACGTGGGACCATGTGGGCCTTGCTCGGAGGTGCACTACGACCGCATCGGCGGTCGAAACGCTGCTTCTTTGGTGAACAAGGATGACCCGATGGTCATTGAGATATGGAACCTTGTGTTCATGCAGTTTGAGCGCCGTGAGGGCGGCGTGCTGGTGCCGCTGCCAAAGGTGCACGTTGACACTGGCATGGGTCTTGAGCGGCTCGCCTCCATTCTACAGGGAGTGCACTCGAACTACGACACCGACGCGTGGATGCCGCTCTTTGACGCCATTCAGAGCGTGACAAAGTACCCGGAATCATACGCGGCAGTGCGTGACAACGCAGAGTGCGACGCGACAGTGGCCTACCGCGTGGTGGCAGACCACATCCGCTGCCTCACTGTCGCACTTGCTGACGGCGCAATGCCTGACTCCGTGGGCCGTGGCTTCGTTCTGCGTCGCATCATTCGCCGTGCGGTGCGCTACGGTGTGCAATTCCTCGGCGCTAAAGTGGGCTTCTTCAGCCAGCTCGTTGACGCTGTTGTGGCGTCGCTGGGACCTTTCTTCACGCACCTGCAGGAGCCACGCACCTTGCAGCGTATTAAGGCTGTGCTCGCCGACGAAGAGACGTCCTTTGCAAAGACATGGGAGACAGGACTGAAGCACTTCAACAAGGCCGTCTCGGAGGCAGTCAAGAACACCATTAGTGGTGAAAACGCTTTCATTCTGCACGACCGCTACGGCTTCCCTGTTGACCTCACATGCCTGCTGGCGGAGAAAGCGAAGATGCAGGTTGATATGGAAGGTTTCCATGCGACGATGAAGGCAAATCAGCTGAGCGGAGGCCGCGTGGCTGCCGCAAAGACGTTCCTCAACGTGCACCAGCTGGAGGAATTGAAGGCGAAGGGAATCGCTGCCACCGATGACACCGCCAAGTACACGTGGGAGAACCACACCGCAGAGGTGAAGGCGATCTTTGACAAGAAGCGCGGTGAGTTCGTAGACGTGCTGCTGCCTGGCCAGAGTGGTGAGGAGGACATCGGTATTGTGCTGGATGTCACGAACTTCTACGCAGAGTCTGGCGGACAGATTTACGACATGGGGCGTATCGTGGCAGCCTCCGACGCCATGTTTAACGTGAAAAGGGTTTACAATATCGGCGGCTACGTCGTGCACGTGGGTAACTTGATCGCAACGAAGGGTGCCGGTGTGCCCATCCCTGTCTCTGCAGCGGTGGAGCTGCAGGTTGACTACAAACGGCGTCTGCCCATTGCGGCGAACCACACCTCCACACACGTCCTTAACTGGTGCCTGCGCCGCGTGCTCGAGGAGGAGGCCTCAGACAACTACGTGGAGGTACAGCAAAAGGGTTCACTTGTCACGGATGAGATGCTGCGCTTTGACTTTAGCTACAATGGTAAGGTAAGCCAGGAGGACCTCATCAAGATTGAGGCAGCCCTCAACGAAAAAATCCAGCAGGCACCAGTGGTGTACCGCAAGGAGGTGCCGCTCGAGACGGCGAAGCGCATTAGCGGTCTGCGGCAGATGTTCGGCGAAAAATACCCGGACCCTGTGAGTGTCATTTCCGTCGGCGCACCCATTGAAGACCTTATTGCGAATCCCGAAAACACCAAGTGGCGTGCACACGCTATTGAGTTCTGCGGTGGCACGCACCTGTCGAACCTCAAGGAGGCAGAGACCGCCGTCATTCTCTCGGAGGAGGCGCTCATGAAGGGCGTGCGCCGCCTTGTCGTGGCGACGCGTGACGTTGCCCGTAAGGCACGCGCCGAAGGCGAGGCGCTGCAGCAGGAATACCGCACCATCGTCGATGGACCGGTCACAGAGGCGACTTCGAAGAGCCTTTCGGTGCTGAACAAGAAGGTTGGCGACAGCGCAATACCTCTGACGGCGAAGAACAAGCTGCGGGAGGAGATCGACGTGAGCATCAAATCGGCGCTTGCTACCCTCAAGGCGATGGCTGCGCAGACGAAGGAGAAGGCCACCGCCGCCGGTGGCGCAGCCGCCGAGGGGTACGATGCGGCAGCCAACCCGTTCCTCGTGCGGCGCCTTGACGATTTTGGTGCCGACCGCGAGGCTCTTCAGGCGTACGCCGACGGCTTCACCAGGGCCGTGCAGGGCGACGTTGGTGTCTTCCTTGTCGGCGCCGACGCAAGCAAGGCGCTGGCGCTGGCGGTACTACCGAAGGCATTCACCGCGAAGAAGCTGAGCGCGGTGGACTGGGCAAAGGCGGCGATCGGAAAGGGTGGCGGCAAGCCGCACGCTGCACAATCAGGCCTTGCTGCTGCCGACGTTGACGCAGCCATTGAGAAGGCGCTGGCGGAGACGGCGAAAATGAAGGGCGCGCTTTGATGCGCCGTTTCTCATCCTCCTTTTTTTCTTTGCTGTCCAAGGTGCACAGAACACCTAAACACTTTTTTTTTGAGTCAAAGAATTGAAAGCATTCATCGCGATAAGTCAGTGAGAAAGAGAACAACCAGTAGACGCCATCACCTTCTTTATCGCCTTGTGGATGAAGAGAGGGTCCGCTGGCTTGTTAGGTCCCTTAATAAGATTTACATATGTGCAGTGTTTTCGTATCTGTGTTGCGTAGAATGTGGTCGTGTCTATGCTGTTGGCCCCTCGAGTGCTGGCAAACGTTCTTTTTTCTTTCCTCTTCTCGGTGTAGGAGTGCTCTTGTGGAGCAGCGGGTGCACACCGACACACTTTTACAAGCCGCCCTCTGCCACGGGGCTTCAATGCCAACTGAAAGGGGTGATGCAGAGAAACCACCACCACAGGCCGCAACAGCAGAAGAGCAAGAAGTGGCTGATGTACCGGTGAAGCGTGACGAAAACGACATTAGCTTGCAGCTAAGCCCACAAAGACTCGTGCTGCGTCACCAACACGCCGTGGAAGCTGCTAATGCACTGAGAGAGGGGGAGTGCGTGGCCCGCCTCGACCTCATCCGGTCGTATCACAACGGATTTCTTGCCATTGTGCACCACTCGCTGTTCGCGCTGCATCAGGACGCGAATGCCCTCGCTGCGGTCCTGCAGATGCAGCAGCTTCTACCTACTGAGTTGCCGTGCAAGCTGAGGCCTATCGTCCACGGCCAACACGAGGGTGACGTTGCGGCGGACGAGATGGACTCTCTGGAGGCCACTGCGTTAGCTGCTGGTCATAAAGGCAGAAACAGGAACTGCGGCAGAAGCAGAAGGTGGGAGGGCGGCGACGACGCAAAGGTGCGGCATATCCGGCGCCTGCGTACCAACAACATGCGGCGCATGAACCAGGAGCTGCGCGATAAGCGGAGGCAAGTGACGACATTTGCTGTGCATGAGTTGCGCCGGGCAGCAGCAGCAGCGCGACGGCGCGAGGAGTCCCACAGCGCGACTAAGGTGTCCGGGCGTGAGCAGAAGTCCTCCACAATGCGGACAACATGGGGTCGGGAGCTGCTGGACCAACAGTGGGTGGAGATGCAAGAGGCACGGCAAAGGGCCGCTCGGGCCCACACCGCGCAGATGTTGGCGGAGCGAAGCCGACGTCAACAATCGCTGCTTCGGCTCGAGGTAGCGGTACGGGAGTCCCTGCAGAAGTGTCGTGCTGCGTTTGGCGAGGAAATAAAGAAACTGAATGATCTCGCGACGCACCTACATGATATGCATGACGACATGCACTTCGGTGATGCAAGTACGGTCTCGAAGGAGCTGTGGCGAAGTCTGGAGGAATATCCTGAGGAACGTATGATATTACAGAGGGCAGTCAAAGTGTTCTTGCGTGATGAACAGTGGCAACGACATCGAGACCCCGCTGCAACAGAACAGCCGCATTTGTTACGGCGCTCCCCTGCCTCACCGCCCCGAAGAAGCAGCAGCGGCATCAATGGAAAGAAGAAGGTGATCACGCCGATAGGTGAAGAGGCTTACGCGCGGCTGTGCGGTGCGATAGAGACCGTGACGCAGTTGGTGACTGCGGTATCTCCCGTGTCGCGTGCCTCCTCTAGTGAGAAGCCGGGGGTCGCCACGCGTCAGCTCCCGCAGTCTTGCATCTCTCCGATAATGTGGCGCTGATGCCACAGTACTTCCTTTCTGGTTTCTTCATTGAATGTAATATATATATATATATATATATATA
>NW_008825824.1:17843-23657 GCF_000691245.1 Trypanosoma grayi | reverse complement strand
CGTCAAGGCCACCCTGCAGTGCGACGACGGCGTCGAGGCCGACGACCTGCAGCGCGTGCCACAGCGCGTCCTCCGCCACGTCCGCCGTGGCGCCGAGCAGCATGTTGCTGCGCCACGTCCCCCCAATCAGCAGCGGGTCTTGCGGGACCAGCATGAAGCGCCGGCGCAGTGTGGGGTACGGGATCCGCCGCGCGTCAAGGCCCCACACGTAGATGCCGCCGCCCTCAATCACGTCGACGAGCCGCAGCAGAACGTTAAAGACGGTCGACTTGCCATTACCGGAGCGGCCAATGAGCCCGATGCGCTCGCGTGCGTATATTACCAGGTTCACGTGGCGCAACGCGTACGGCAGAGACTCGCGGTACTTCGCTGACACGTCCACAAGTTCGACAGCCGGCGGCTGCGGAGCCGTTGCGGTGGATGCTACCCCGCTGCTGGGTCCACTCGCCGGATCCTCCCTGCAGCGCTGCATGACTTGGGACGGTATGGCGCAGGCACCAAGGGGCGTGAAGGCAACGTTCCGCTCCGTCGTATAGCCCTTTCCACTTGCTGCTGCTTCTTCTTCTTCGTGTGTCTGCACCCCCTCTGGAATAATAAGTGGTTCCTCTGGAGCCTGCTGCAGCCCAAGGAGCTGTTCGACGCTGACAAACTGCATCTGGAATGCACCGACACCGCGGCAGAGGAGCATGAGCGTCTGTGAGGTGTTCAAACAACACACAACGGCGACACCGGCGAATGCAGGCGGCATGATGTAGGACGCGAACAGCACACCGAGCAGTGCGGCTGTTGTGGTCATAAGCACTGTGATGAGCTCGAGCCGCAGATTCACCCAGCAGTCTGCCATGTGCCCAATCATGCTCGCCATATTTGTGACGTCCATTGCCTTGCAGTACTCCTCACGGAGGACTTCCTTCAGCCCGAGGCAGCGGATGACTGGCGCCCCCTCAAGCACCTCGTGTAGGATCGCAACGGGGCCCCGTACCGACTTGTTCTCAAGCCGCCGCACCTGCCGTGCCACCGCCAGGTAGCGCTCCACCACATGATGGAACGACAGTATCGTCAGCGGCACGATGAGGACGAACCATGGGTTCACCACCGCGTTAAAGAGAACAATGGCCAGCATCTGCAGCGCGCCCGTCGTCATGGCATCGAGGGACTCACCAACACCGTGGTCGGCTGTCTCCTGGTCNCGGCTGAAGATACCAGTGATGGTGCTGCCAGCGTTCACATCGAAGTACGACACCGGTGCACGAAACATGCGCTCAACCGCCGCGGCGTGGATGTGATTGATCGCGTTCCGCACAACGTGGAAGGAGACACGCATGCGTGGAATTGCGAACACCGCCGCCGCCGCACCCACAATAAAATAAAGCAGGAGGAACACGACGGGGCCTGTGGGCTTTCTCGAGATCCACAGACTCAGCCAGACGTCTCGGCCGAACTGCAGCACGTGCTGCACAACGCCGCTGAGCACAAGCCAGAACAGACTGGGGCCCATGAAGGAGAAGAAGCGACCCAATTGCGCGCGGCCGTGGCCAAGACTGTTGCGTCCTAGGCTGTGTGAGCCACGGCGGTGGTGGTGGTGGTGACCGCTGCTGCAACTGTCATCACTGTCGCGGCTCTCGTCGCTGCCCTCGTCGTCCGCCTCGGAGGACTCGGGCGCCACCATCGCCTCCTCGCACTCCGCGGCGTACAGGGACGTCATTCGATGCTCCGCCGCCACCTCCACGACGACACCATCCCCGCGCACTGTAAAGAGCCGCTTCGGCTTCAACTCCGCGAGCCCGACATGTGTGGCAAGTATGACGGTGCGGTTCCGCAGCACACCGTGGAAGACACGCTCAATGATGTGGGCCTGCAGGCGGGAGTCAAGCGAGGCAAGAACGTTGTCAAGCACATACACATCGGCGCGGGAGTAGAGTGCACGCGCCAACGCGACGCGCACCCGCTGCCCCGCGGAAAGATGCACGCCCTTGTCGCCCACAACCGACTCGTCGCCCTTGGCAAGTGCCTCGAAGTCCTCGTTGAGGGCGCACGCCCTCGTGACAGTGCCGTACCAACGCGTGTTGTAGGTATCATCCAATACAATGTTTGCGCGTATCGTGTCGTTCTGCAGCCATGGTGTTTCAGAGCAGTAGACGGAGCGGCCAAAGACGTAAAATCCGTCGGCAGAAGGCTGGAATTCGTCCAAACGGCCACATTTAATCCGCGTGGTCATTGACGAAGAAGCAGTAGAAGCAGTTGCAGATCTTCCCGCCTCAGAAGGCGTACGCGGGTTCTCTGTGGTGGAGACACCGGCAGCAACCGAAGATTCAGCAGTATCGGTCGTGGTGGCGGGGTTTGTGACATTACAGCAGCGGTTCACCTCGCCAAGCACCGCCAGCAGCAGCGTACTCTTTCCCGCGCCGACGGGCCCCTGCACCACCACCAGCTCTCCTGGCTGTATCAGCATGTGCACGTCGCGCAGCACCGGCGTGGGCACCTCCGGTGTGCCGTCGTCCTGCCAGGTAAAGGTGCCGCCGTGGCATATCACCGTGCCGCGCTGCTGCGACCAGTCGGCGGTGAGGTCTACCCACGTGCCCAGGAACTCGTCAGGTGCCTGCTGCAGGTAGCCTTCAATGCGGCGCAGCGACGCGTACCCGCGCGGGATAGCGGCCACGAGCGCCGGCCACTCGCTAACGGCGCCGCGGAGTAGGTACATGGCCACGAGTGCCGGCACCACCACATCCGCTGTGAGCGGGCCGCCGACAAAGTAGTAGGCGGTGTAGCAGGTAGAGGTGAGCAGCACACCGATTCCCTCCGCTACGCAAGCAGCACGGGCAACAGCCTCCATCGCGCCCACTTCGCCACGCGTTTCTTCCTGTCGCGCAACGTGGATACGGTGCAGGTAGGCGTCCTCTGCTCCCATCGCCTTCACTTGCCGCATTGACGTCACCGCCTCACTGACGAGCTCGACGCGGTCGACGGTACGGGCTGTACGCTGCTGCTGCGCGGTATGGACCTCTGAGCCAGTGATGCGCTGCAACGGGAGGGAGAGAAGCGCAACCGCGAGTGTCGCAAGGGTAGGGATGGTGCCAACGTACAGGTGCAACACGTATAGCGCAGCCGCTGCGAGACATGGGCAGCGCCACGACTGATGGAGCTGCAGCAACGCGCTGCTGCATCTTGCGGCGTCAACTGTCATAAGATGAATCACCTCACCCTCAGTGCGTGTGCGCTGCGCCAACGGCAGCGCTAGCGTCTTCTCGAGCACCAGAGCCTTAATCGCCGTGGCCGCTTCCAGCGACGACAGGTACAGCTGGCTCACGTATTCCTGCTGCAGCACCGCACGCGCCAGCAGCACGAGCATCAAAATTCCACAGATGCCTAACGCATTGTCAACGCTCCCAACTCCGCCCTTTTCCATGATGGCAATGAGGCGATACACAATAGCAGGTGTCGTTAGACTCAACGCGTCCGAGAGAATACGCATCGGAGTACACGAATACATAAAGCGACGCCCACTGCGGTGCTCAAGGAAAGGGGTAAAGAGACCGATATCATGCGATTCCATGTCCGCCCCCCGTACCTTCTTTCCCATATCCCGTGATGCGTGCGAGCCCTTGTTGCTGCCGTTATTGCTGTCGACACTAGTGCTTCTGCAGGTGCTGTCCATACGTCTGCCGATCTGATCCTGCTTCCCTTCGGTCCGCTCCACTTCTCCGCGTCTTCCACTTACGCCACTAATAAAGAAGCACACAAACACCCTGCGCAGCACCCATCGCAGCGGTGTAGTTACAAAGAGCAGCGCATCTTCAAGAAGGGAACGCTTCGGTCGCTTCGGCCGAAGCTTCGCACCTGTGAGCGGGCGGCGCTGACTGATCGTCACGTACGTCTTGTCGTCTGAACTCTCATCGTCATCGCCACCACCAGCGCCACCACCGCCACCGCCGCCGCGTGCGCCGCCAAAGTCGAGACCTTCCGCGCCCCCCTCTGCGCCGCCTGCCGTGCGTGTGGCGCCGAACCATGACCAGCGGTTTACCCACAGCTGCCACGCCGGTGCGGCGATGTTCTGCAGCGACGTGAAATCATCAGGGAGGGAAGGGAGGAAGCGCTGATGACGCAGCACCCCGCCATCCATGACGCTGAAGCCCATGAGCGGGTTGAGCCAGCTGTACGTGGCGCGGGCGAGCCAGCCAGCGTCCTCGAGAGACGGAAAGGCGTTGCCGGGGCGGAACTCATCCTCGCGATCAGAGAAGGGATTGTAGAGGGGGCGCGCCTCAGGCAGCTCGGCGGGTGTCATCGTGCCGTACGACTGCGACAGCACAAAGCTGCGGTTGACGCGCAACTTAAGCGGCTTCTTCTTCGGCTGCTGCTGCTGCTGCGCCGCCGCGGCGACAACGTTCTTCAACTCTTCTTCACCCTCCTCGTCGTCATCATCGTCGTTGAGCGGGTCGAGGATGCTGGAACTCCCCATGCCGGGTTCGAGGGCACTTGGTATGGAAGCCCGGTCGAGAAACAGTCTGTGGCAGCGGTGCCGCCAACGCCTCTGTGGGGCGTCATGCGGTAACGCAATGACAACTGTTGCGCTCGTATTGACGAGCATGGTGTCCAGTTCATCGTCGTCATCATCCTCACTGTCGCCTACTGCTTCCACCGAGAGTTCCCACTCCTCCCCGCAGAGAGGGCAGCGGCGACAGCCCTCAGACACCCCCAGCTCGCGCACCCCGACGATGGCGTCCAACACGCGCTGAAAATTCACCGCGACGCAGCCGAGGAGAATCGCGAGGCATGCAACAGTGGAGTAGTACACCACGCCCTCCAGTGAGGCGGCGTGCGGGAGCGTGTACAGATCCGGCGTCATCTGCATCTGGTCAAGAGGAAGTCTGCTATCAATACGAGTGTGGTTAAACACATGGTATGTCACCTCCCCACTGGGGTGGACCTTGGCGAATGGCACCCACGGGGCTGGAAATGCGGAGGATACTTGCGCCAGCCATATGAAGACGCGGAACGACGCCGGCTCGTGTCGTATGTACCACACCAACTCCATACCGCCAAATATCAGCTGCAACAAGGAGAGGTGACCGGTGAGTCGTCCCTGCGTCAGGACGACAAGGAGAAAAAAGGAAATTATCATATAAAAGTAGTAGTACACCAACAGTGACATCGGTGATGCCTCCCACGCAAGAAGGGAACTGCTTGTACCGTTTCCAGCTAATTTCCCGTGAGCGTACTCGATGTGAAACAGTGACAGTTCAGTGCGTTGGACCTCGCCCCCCATTGGGTGATAGATGTCCACCGTCCACACGTTCGACAGTTTTGTTCCGGCCTCGTCGTTCGCGGTGAGTGTTCTATATGCTTTTTCCTCCTCACGGAACTGCAGGGAGCGCATCGTGAGGGGTGACAGCACCACCACAATCAGCAGAGCGAGATGGAGCAAGTGGTACGCGATCGCGAGGGTGAATTGAAGATACGACTGCATCCGGTAGGACCACACGAAGCGTTGAACGGTGTCGCGGATACTAAGGCGCACAACCGGTGGGCGGCTCCCTTGTCGAAGCGCTGGGCGAAAGAGGAGGTGCTTTGTCTCATTGTTGCTGCCGCTGTTGCTGCGACTATTGGCGTCATCGTCGTGGCGGGCTGCAATGGAGTCATTAGAAGAATTTAGCGAAACATCGGCGTTACTCATCTTGCGGGTACACAACCTTCGTCCTGCTCCCTCGGCACACCACCAAACACAAAAGAACGAAACAAGTTAAGAGAATGCACACAGTAAATTGAGACATGACACACTGCGACACATGACAGCTTGGTTTTATCTGCTTCTTCTCC
>NW_008825824.1:0-17639 GCF_000691245.1 Trypanosoma grayi | reverse complement strand
AAAAAAAAAAAAAACGTTGGGAGTCTCACATGCAGACGGCAGAAACAATTTTGCCTGTCCGAAGAGACCCCCACCCCCCACGCAGCGGACCATCGTCAACATCATTATCGCAGCCACCAAGGCCAACCTTTACTAACGCCCTCCACGATGACCACCACCACCATCACCACCACCACCACCACTACAACAACAACAACAACAACAGCAGCAGCCAGCCAGCCAGAAGTTGTGCTATTCCATCTCTCCAAGGATCCACGGGTGTTGCATGAGTTCCTCCACCGTGGGCCGTTGCCCGGGGTCTCTCACAAAGCATTTTCGCATGAAGTCTAAACACCCCGGTGTTGCCTCCGCCTCCGGGATCTCTGTTGGCCCATCCTTCGCCTGCGCGATCATCATAATTGCTGCTGGCGCGTTCACCTGGCTTGGCCACGGTGGCTTTCCTGTAAGCATCTCTGCCACGGTACAGCCGACAGACCACACGTCGGCCTTGTAGCTGTAGCCGCCGCCCTCGCCCGTGACGTCCACCACCTCCGGCGCCATCCAGTACGGCGTGCCAATGACAGTGCGGCTCTGCGCCACAGCGTCTGACAGCCGTCGCGCCGCACCAAAGTCCACCAGCTTGATCTGTGACTCCAGCTCGGGGTCACTCGAGATATCGACGAGGAGATTGTCGCCCTTGATGTCGCGGTGAATGATGCGCTGCGTGTGCAGGTACAGCAGACCAGCTAGCAGCTGCTGCGTCCAGCGCCGAACCACACCCGGTGGCAGCGGCTTAAATTTCTTAACTAATGAGGAGAGTGACCCACCGCCAATGTACTCCATGAACATGCAGATGGTGCTGTTCGACGCGTCGTAGAGCACGCCTTTGAAGGTGCACAGATTCTTGTGGTGCAGGCGCTGCATCATGTTGATCTCCCGTGAGAGGGAAACGAGTTCCTTGATGTTAAACACGCCTGTTTTCCCTCCTAACTCAACGCACTTCACTGCGTGGAAGGAGCCACTGTCAAGCAGGCCCAAGTAGACGGAGCCGTATGTGCCGCGGCCAATTAAGAGACCACGACGCCACGTGCTGAGCTCCCCCGCATTGCTTGTCTGCAGCATCTCGGGTGTGATGCCCTCTGGGCTCAGCGTGGCCCACGCACTGTACCTCTCTTCCTCCTCTGGTGTCGCACGGAGTGTACCGTCATCGTCAGTGCTGTCCTGCGTGCCCTCCTCCCTCCTTGTCATTGTGGCTTGCGGCTGCACAGGTGGCAACCGCAACGTCGTACTCGAAGCGAACGTATTGTTGCTGTTGGTGGTGTTATTGCCGCTGCTGCTGCTCTTGTAGTTGCTTTTGAGGGTATTGTGCATCTTATCATCGCCTGGCCGAAACGTTGTGGTTGCTCGGGACGCTCTGTCCGTCAAGAAAAGACGGTCGCTCTGAGCTGTCGCCCCCCGACTGCTGCCGCTGGCCTTCTTTTTAGTGCCGCACTTGGAGCAGAACTTCGCCGTCGGCTTGTTGAAGGACGAGCCGCAGTGTTGGCATACCATGCCGCTCACCGGCTGCTTGGCGGTGCCGGCAGCGCCCTCCGACATTCGCACACGGGACGCGGAAGGCAAGACACACACACACACACACACACCCCTACTCACTGCAGCAAACGAAGAGTGCGGGTATGCAGGAGAAAAAAGAATCGGCCACACACACACACACATAGAGAGACAGATATATATATATATATATATAGCAATAACGAAAGAGAGGAGATAGGGAGGGACAGAATGGTGTGCAGTTGGTGGTAGGCAATCCACCGGCACACACTGAAAGACAGACAGGCACACATACACATACAGCAATGCCTCATCATTACTCTTGATGTTGTTGCGTTTGTTGTCATTGCTTCCGCGACTCCTCTCCATTTTCGCTGCTCCGCTGCGCTTCTACATCGTTGTGTCGCTCGACAATACAAGCAGCGCGCCGCCACTGCGCCTTCACACACTTGCCAACACCAGCACCACTGTCATACATGTGGGCATGCTGCTGCTGCTGCTGCTGTCGCAGCATTTCCCTCGCCCACTCCACCTCCGCCGCGGTGGGGGTGAAGGCGTCGTGACACGCAGCGATCTGCGCCGGCCGCACCACCATATTGCCGTCAAAGCCGAGCGCACGGCAGCGGCGTAATTCGCGGCGAAACCCAACAGTGTCAGCGGCGTCGTGAAATGCGCCGTTCAGAACTGGCATGCCGTAGGCTCTGGCCGCGAGTATCACCTGAAGGCTGCAGTGCAGTAATGGGAGCGACTTAAGAAGTGCCTCCTGCAGTACACCGTCCGCGTCGCCCTCATCGGGTGGCACGGCGCCGCTCGCAAGTTGCAAGCCGTCCACGAGCTCTCCTATGCCCACCACCGCGTACTTGTAGCATCCCTGGCGGCAGACCTCCGCTGCCTGCAGGACGGAGAGGGGCGTGTCGAAGACGGCCCACAGGTGATGATTGGGATGCACGTATTCCGCAATGAGCTCAGACGTGTTTGCCGTCACTGCTGGTAGTGCAATGCCCTCCACATCGCTACCAAGAAGCCCTGCGAGCTCCATATCGAGAATTCCGTTGGCGGGGTCCTGCTCAAGTGAGTTGACACGCAGAATATAGCGTGTTCGTTCTTGCTGTGACTTCTCGTCACTTTCCTCCTCCCCTCTTTCTGTTGCGTTCTCCTTCCGAAGGAACTGGTAGACACAGTCCCGCACGTCACCGGTCTGTCTCCCCCCACAGTCCGTTAGGTCAAGCATCACAACGTCCGCTGCGGCTTGGTGGCGCCGCTGCTGTCTCTGCATTGTGTCGGCGATGCTGGCGGCGGGGACGACAAGAACACTGCGCGGGCACGCGTTGGGGTCTGCGCGGATGCGGGGCACGCCGGCAGTACCTGACACATTCTCCGCCGCTTCACCCCAGGCATCGGGGCCGCACAGCCTGTCATCCCTGCGGTCGCACCACACTGCGTAGTCGTCGTACAGATGCTGCAACCGTGCCCTGAGGCCACTGCCGGCGCCACACAGGCATGGGGCGAAGCGCCGCATTCCGGTCTACGCGATGACCGCTAATGTGCGTGTGTGTGTGTGGGTGGGTGGGCGTGTAGAGGAGAAGTGGGGGTGAGAAAGACGGAAGGAAATAACCAGCATGGGTGTGGGTAGATAATGAATGATATTGTTGACGGTGTGCGATGATTGATTTTGATTCCGCCCATAATCTTTCTTCTGCTGCCAAGCAAAACTGCAGCGACTCACACAACCGCCGCACATAAAGCGAGAGACAGAGAGAAAGAAAAAGACGTATGCGAAATCCGGGTGCCCAACAGGGATATGCCCCGGTACCAGTTTTCTTCTCGTTGCCAACAACCGAAAAAAAAGCCTATTAGTGCGTCCGGCGCAAGACTACAATATGGAAAATATGTTTTTTTTTTGTTAAGGCACCTTGATGTGACGCCTCAATCCGCCAAACATGGCCGCGGGCACGAGCAAGGAGCCGCTCACCTTCCACCATAACTATCATCACGATAGCAACAGTGACAGCGGAGATAACTCACGCCAACATAGGAACAGAAAGAGGCAACAAAAAAAGAGAACTCGCCATGTGTCACCGTGGCGGTATCTCTGAGCCCTCGAGTGCCATTACGGCACAACGGTGCTGGTGGCGATGTAGCAGGGCAGTGACGCTGGCTTCCGCATTACTGGTGACACCGGCAGCGTCAAGGCGACGGTGCCCACCTTCAGAGCACAGGGGGGCTCCATTCACACCCTTGTAGCGCAGGAGGCTCACGTGCTGTGGCACGGGGGCGTGTTTCCCCTCTGTTTCTTCCATCGCCCCAACGCGCCGGGGTTGTGGCAGCGGTGCAACACTGCTCTTCACGCAGTCTCGCAAATGGAAGGTCGAGATGGCGTTGAGCGAGTTGTCCGGTGCACAGTATCGTGTTGCAGGGATTATGGCGGTTGCGTCATTCTTGTTACTCTTGTCGATGTCGATATTGTTGCTACTGTTGCGTTGGTTTTTTTTACTGGGTGCCTCCCGCTCCGTAGGTGCTGCGTCCCTCGCCACATCACATTCAATTTCGCGGCGGCTGTGAGTCAGCGGCATTGGTGGGGACAGCGTCTTTACTGCCCGGCGATGCAGCAGTGGCACTGTGTCCGCTTCAAGCATCACGCCATTCACCTCGCGGTTCTCGCTTGGCAGCCGCCACGATGCGGCGACCGCAGGTGCGTACGTTCGCTGTGCCACCCAGCGAACTAGAGGCTCCGGCGGCCGCAGGAACGACGACGACGACGACGCCGCAATGACAGCCCCGGCTGCCGGTCTGCCGGCCATCACCTCGCTGCGTCGCCTCATCGGCCACCCCTGCAGGAGACGTTCAGCGAGCGTTACAGGCCTGGTCCCACTGTGCCGGTCCTCACCAGCGCCAGTAGCCTCCAGTGGAGGAACGCGAAGCGATGAGAGGTCCAACGACAGTCGTCCCTCCGCTATTATGGGCTCCTGTGCAGCGCCACATTCTTCCGTGGAAGGCGCCCGGTTGATTCCGCTGGGTTGTTCGCAGGCCAGTGTAATATTTCTTCCACTGTCACTGCCGCTCCTGGTACTGCTGCTCTTGTCGTTACAACTTTTGAAGTTGCTGTTATTGGCGTTGAGGGAGCACCAGCTGCTGGCTGCAGTGCTATTTGAGTCATTGTCTATAGTCTCCACCACGTTGTCATGAGTATCGATTCTCGCCACACCAGCAGCAAGCTCAGAGCGAAGCATGCACGTGTGCATATACTTATGTATGACGTCGACGACAACTGTGTAGCGGCATACACCACAGGGATCGACTATACCCAAGAGAGAGTGGTGAGAAAGAATATGATGGGGTGCGAGTTCCCCTTCCCAGAAGCCTCAGATACCTCCACGCGGATTGCAATATAAGATTCAACAGGAAGGGACACAAACCCACATAAATACTTACACGAAGGCACTCACTCATCCGCACCATCGCTAAAAACACTGGCATTGCTTATATTCGATAGAAAATTGGTATTTAACCTATTCGTCATCATCATCGTCTTCTAGTATACGCCCTGTACCATTTTGTCAAACCAGTGCACCTGATCCTCCTCAATATCGTCGCCGACGATAGACCGAACAGCTGCCTTCCACTCGCCCAATTCGTGGGCATGTGTGACGGAAAAAATGAACGTTCTTTGTTTCTTGTTGCTGCTACTGTTGTTGCCTCCTTCTGTTTGCTTGTCGTGCTCGACCCGGATACCAAAATTTGAGGGAAGCTTGGCCTCGTTACCAGGATCCACGAGCTTGGCATTCGTGAGATCAATCACACCTTGGGGCCTTCCCTCTTTCATGCTCTCCTGTGAGTCAAAGTAATACAACTTGCAATTCTTCAGTACACAATAGCGTTTCTGGTTGCTGTAGGGCCAACTAGGCTGCTGCTTAAGTAAGAATCCCTCCTTGTACACCTTGGCGGGATTTGCCCTAGCCTTGGAGTCAGCAGGAGACTGCAGCTGCACTTGCGGGTCCAGAGAAGCTTTGCCATTCGACGCTGCGCCTACCTGAATCTTCGTCAGAGGGCTGCCGCCGCCACTGTTTGGCGACGTCAACCGCAGTGGGGCGACAACTGGAGCAGCGGTTGGCCGCGGTGGCGGCGACCTCATGGCCGCAAGCACTGCAGGGGGCGGCAGGTCGTCGTCGGAGTCGGAGTCGTCAAGGTTGATAGTTGGCTTTGGTGGTGGGAGATCGAGATCGTCGTCGGAGTCCATTCTTCCTCTTCCTTTGTCCCCTTTCCCACCTCCCCCCCTTACTGTTGCTGCTGACTGGGCTTGCTTGTCTGGTGCATCAACAGATCAGGGTTGAAAAGGCACATGTGGTATAGTAGTTGGACAACCGGCAAGACACACTCGCACCAGCGCGCCAAGTAACATCACCAACAGCAGCCAAAGCACCACCAAGAAGCGTGTGCATCGCAGGAAAAGAAAAAAAATCTTGAGAGATTACGAGAATTCGTACAGCCCCAGACATATTATTTGGAGCGACGAGCCTCGAGCAACACAAATCCACACACATGGAATTTTATAGAAGGAGAGAACAATTACTCTGACGACCTATTCCATACTGGAGAGAAAGCATGGTAGCTCTTCAAACACAGTAGATGAATGAGTGTTGGACTCTCTTGCAGAGGCAACGGCGTCTGAGAGGACGCCATCCTCAGAATCATCCAAGCTGTCATCGTTATCGAGAATGTACGCGTTTGAAGGACTTTGCTGCTGCTGATGTGCGTATGTCTCCCGAAGCGACTTCCACCGGTGGGCCCACTGCCATACCGTCCACGGAACGGCGGCGCCGCAAAGCTCACGACAGAGACCCGGCGTGGCGCGAACGGGGACCCGCGAGCAGGATGCACAATTACCACGTAGCTGCTGTAGGTCAACCAGTTCACGGGCCTCCTTCAGCACGTCCTTAATGTGAGAGCCACGCATGAACTCACCCTCTGAATAGCTGTACAGCAGCTCCGCCTTGATGTCCTCTGCGTCAAAGATCTGCTGCCGTACCTTTGCCCTCGTTTTCTTCCGGAATGCATGCAGCTGCTGCAGGCGTGACAGAATCAAATCGATTTCATTTTCTTCCGCTGTTGCTCCCTCCTCCGTGCTGCCGTTGCTCGGTAGCGTAAGTGCCCCGAGTCGGTTGAGTATCGCGCAGACAGCCTCAAGCGGATTGCTGGCGCGGGCACGTGGGGACCGAACAATAGCAGTAGTGGTATTATTAGCAGCAGCACTGTTCCCCAATGCGCCGGTGTTCCTCTCCTTGGGGAAGTAGAAGCGCACCTGCATAGAGGTGGTGTAGCCTAGCGGCGGCATACCAGGACCACGTACAAGTGTCGGCCCACCTGCACCTACCCCGCTGCGCAGTGGGGCGCCGTAGCCATTGAGCAGTATGTGCGGTACGTGCTGGTATGTAACGATATTTATACCGCTCTCCATGGTGGCTTCTTCACCATAGCTAGAGGACGGTTGATGCGTGGAGGAGGAGGAGGTGAACGAGAGCGGCAGCGCCGGCACCGTGAGACCGGAGAGGGCCGCCACGACACACTCGACGGCTTCAGTACGTGTTGATGTCGCGACGAGGCTTTCCGGGAAGTGGAACACAATGGTACCGCTACCCTCCTCGCAGTCGGCCATGCAAGCAGCAGGGAGCAGCAGCTCACCACCACAGTCTAGGCGCTTTGTGAGGACGATGTTGCGAGCTGCCGCATTTTCGCCACCATTGAGCATGCACCCAGCGCCCACTTCGACGAGGCGCGGTGTGGGGAGCCGCATGTGTCCACGCGACTTTGTGCCTCCATCCTCTTGCTGCTGTTGTTGCGCAGCAGGGGGAACGCCCAGGAGCTCCAGCGCAAACAACGGGACCGTAGCTGTTGGCGCTGCGCCTTCGCCATTCGACGCTGGCGCGCTTGCCATACTCTCCGCCTCGATGACGTGGAGAAGTATGCGCAGCTGCGGCTCCCCCAGCGGGATAGAAATGATTCGCCGCTCCCGCACCTTGTCGCTGTTCCCATGCGTGCGCTGTGAGAACTCGAGGCAGGAGGATGAGGCGTCCTTGGGTGGGTGAACAAGGCGCAGGCAACCCCACTGCGTCCTGTGGTTCGCATCCCTCATCGCACTTGCGAGCGGGGCATTCCGCGAGCGGAGCTCATCAACGTTGATGCCGCCTGCCAAACACACCGCCTCGCAGTGAATTCCTTCGTTCAGTAGTTTTTTCACACTCATCTCCTGCAGCCGCGCCTCATCATTGTAGGAGCCGATGAGTGTATGTACACTCTTGACCTCATCGCTATTTGACAGGGTGAGTGGGATGGCGGCAACAGTGGCACTGTTTTCACCATCTCCTCCACCACGCACGTCCAAACTGCCTGACATTTGGCTCCACTCCGCCTTGAGCATCTCCAGAAGCCGGTCAACGTTCATCGGTCCTGCGGGTGTGAGATGCACGGCCGTCTTGGCCGTGTCAGGCGCCAGGCCGGTAGCCTCGAGCGCCCACCGCAGCGACCCTGGCTGCAGCACGATGCTGTCTAGCATCTCCATCTCAATGCGGTGCGCCAGCAGCAGCTCCTGCCGCATGACGCGGGCCCATAGCCCCTCCCACACCTCGTCACTCAAGACAAAGCACGTAGACTCCTTCCGCAGGAGTGACATCTCCTTTGAAAGAAGAAGCTGCTGCTGGTAGATAGCGCCCATTTCTTCATCAACGTTGCCATCGACGGGCTGCCGGGTCACGGTCCCGTCTGCATTGGTGTGCTTTTCTAGATCTCGTAGCTGCTCGTCTAGACAAAGCTCCAAGTCATCCTGTAACGCCAGGCGTTGCCGTATGGCGCGAATGCCTTCAGACAGCAATAGCTTCTCTTTTGCGTGGTTGGTGATTTCAGCGGAGATGTCCTTCAAACGCTGCTTGATCGCCATGGCGTGGGCGTCCCGCAGCACCGGCTGACTATTCTCCTCCGCAAGCTGAGCGTTGTAGCAGCGCAGTTGCTCAATGACGAGCTTCAAGCTCTCCACTTCATTCTCCTTCTGGCGTCTGTATTCTTCAACATGGCGATCCCGTTCACGCCCAAGCTCCGCGGCCGCCTCCTGCAGCTCCTCGTCCTCCAGCATCCGGTAGCGGAACATGTGCCGCCCCAGCATCACTCCAATGGCGTATTCGCGCATTTTGACGTGCGCAAAGTTGCGCCGCGACGTCAACACGTCGAAGGAGTCTGTTGTCGCACCTGTTCCTCCTCCTCCTCCTTCTGCTGCTGCTGCTGCTGCTGCTTCTGCTGCTTCTGCTGCTCCTCCTCCGTGCAACAGCAAGCTGCTCGGGGTAAGGCTATTATCGCCTCTGTCAAGGTACGCGAGCCTCACCTCGGCGCAGAGCTGCGCATACTCTAGTTCCGACCGACGATACGCCTCGGAACGCTCCTCGGCCTGCGGATCGTTGAGGTCCTCAAACACGGCAACGAGCTCATCGGTCACGTTGAGGAAGCTATGCGTCTGCACGCTGGTATGGCGCACCTGCTCTGCGAACTTAAGACAGTTGATTGTCTCCTCTGCGGAGCACGGCGTCACGTGGACAAGGGTCAATACGCGTCCCCACTCCAAACACGGTCGCAGCAGTCGTGTGAGCTTCGAGTCGCGGTACGGCACGTGACTAGAGCGCTGGTATAACGCTAAGAGCACCGAGGACAAGGCAGAGAGCGACTTGTTGATATACTGCGCCTCACGTAGCGCGGCGCCCTCCACTTTGGTGTCCTTCACCCGCTCCGACCCAGCCAGGTCGACCATGGCAACGTATGAGTACACACTCTTCGGTGGGGCCTCATTTCCCACTCTTCGGGAGCCCGTCAGATCAAAGCGCAGCTGCAGAATAAACACCGCGTGGGAGCGGGAGCTTGTGTCATTCCGCTGGTGCCCCTTCGTGACGCGGTTACGTGACGCCAGGGAGTAGCAGCGGCGAAGATCGTCAACAGACGACACTGGCATACCGCCACCGCGAAACGGGGTGTTGCTACTCGTCCTCGCCGTGTTGCTGCCACCACCACAACCGCTGCCGCTTCCACCACGTGGTGTGGACGGTGTCGGTTTGTTCATCTTCTCGCAGAACGCATCGAGGCCGCCAATGTCGCCGACATTTGGGATAGGCCGCTTAGAGGGGTCCAGAAGGTCGCGGAACTCATCCATGTACAACTCAACGCCGTAGAATGTGATTTCCCGCAGTGTCAACGTCACGTTATGGCGTCGCTGCTCCGGGGCCTTGTCCTTAACGCCACCACTGCGATTGCCGGACGGCGTCTTCATCGCTGCCTCCTCCCGATCCAATGTGATCGGCTCCCCGCATCGCTCCAAGAGGACAAATACAAAACGTGGCAGCAGCCCCATCGTCTCGGTCCCTCCACCTGTTATTGCCATCTTCTCTGCCGCTGACTGAGATGACAGGCGGCCACTGCCACTCAAACCGGATTTCCCTTCACATCCAAGAGATGTGCCACTGTCCAATAAGCCAGACCACTCGATTTCATAAGGAGAGGTAACTGACGACAGCGAGCTTCCCGTCGCATCCGTCGTGCGCTCTGGAGTGTGTGTCTTGCGACGCTGCTGGTGCTTTTCTTTCTGCCCTTTCACCCAGGTTGCTGTTGCTGCTGCCGTGTTGCCACCGCCTGAAGTGCCTGTTGTGGTGCTACTCCAAAAGCTCTTCGGCGAGCATTCGCCTCTAACAACGGGTTTACTCCCGCTTTTGCTTCTTGGTGGCTGCTGCTTGTCGAGGACTGGCGTACTGCCTTGTGCACCCCTGCTAGTTCGCTTCGCGCCAGGCTGGCTACGCGTAGAGCCCATCATGCTGTACGTCTTGCCGCTCCCTGTAGGTCCGTAACAGATAATGGCGACGCTCTGTGCGAGCAGGGCCATGTCGACGAAGTCCAAAATACTCTCCTCAAACACCTCCTCTTGTGTTACATCCTCACCGTGTATGAAATCGAAGGTAAAGTGCTCCTCTCGCCCTCCGCCATCGCACCTCCTGGGAGACACCGTGTCGGCCAGACTTATCCCCGCGGCCGGCTTCCCCCCGCTTTGCGCGAGAACGGCGGAGGCACCGCGACTGCGTGGAATGCTCCTGTAGCGCTCACGCGGCGTTTCTTTCGCCGGTGGGGGGCACAGCGGCGACGGCGTCCCAAGGTCCTTTGGCGTGCAGCTCAACGCCCGCCCCCTCCTGCCGCCACCGCGCACAGGGGAAGTGGAGTGGCATCTCGGCGATAACGGCGCGGTGGCGGTGTCTGCTCGCGTGCGTGCCGGTGAGACAGTGTGGTGCCGCTCCGGCGCCGTCTTGTTGGAGCGCACAACAATGTTCTGGTGGTCGAGACACCACACGCGGCGCTGCTCTTTTGTCTCACCAAGGTGGGTGAGTGTGGGTCTCGCACGGATATGGACAACGGGTAGGGCGGCACGGTGGTGCTGTGGTAGGCGCGGCCGTGAGGCCGTCGTCAACGGTGTGCCGGTGCGCTCACCGGTTGTTGCTGTGACCATGCTTGTTGACTCCTCTGTGGAGAGTACGACCCAGGTGTCGCTTGCAGACCTCGCCTCTAGATGAGAACGGCTGCGCACCATCACCGCCAGCGCCACTGCAAAGGCTCTTCAACTCCTCTTCCACTTCTTTCCTTCCTGCACCTTCCAGCTGCACCGCAACAACAACAGAGAGTTGTCGAGTGAGAAACGAGGCAGTGGGGCAGAGAAAGGGGGAAAAAGAAAACAGCATGAACCAAGGAAGCCCCAAAAGACACTCAGAGAAGCAGAAACCCGTAAAATGTCAGGAACCCAGTGGCGTAGTAGTAGCAGCCACGGCTCTGGATAGATAGACTCCCACTGGCGCAGATACCGTGCCCCTCTGTTGCGCATGTGACGAGGGAGAGCCTCCCCTCCTCCCACTCACCCCCCCCCCTGAAAAAAAAAGAGAAAGAGATAAAAAGGAAATGGAACGAAGGACACATCAGAGCGACGGTGCAGGGACGTGCGACGCCGGGTAGGGCACACGACTACCTCAACCCCACCGACCCTCAGCAGCGTTCGAACACCTTGTAGAGTTCCTCCACCGACACCACTGTCTGCACTGTACCGTCGATCAACGCATCTGCCGGCGGGGCGAAGAACTTCATGCTGGTCGCGCACGGCACGAGACCGAAGCGAATCGCGTCGACTAGCGAAGGCACACCGTCCCGCGCCACCTCCCCCGCATCATCGGCTGGCACTGGCGCACTGCACCACGCATCGTGCAGACGCAGGCTGTAGAGAGTGTCTGCGATGTGCCGCGCAATGGCGGTGAAACAGGCGGCCTCATCGCCGCCATCGTACGGCACCTCTGCAGCCAGACGCCACACAAAAAGAGGTACAACGCGCGGCGGAGGCGGCCACGACGCGTTCAGCCCGAATGGCAACGCCACAAGGTGCCCGTCATCCGTAATTTCAATGGCGAAGTACTCCTGCAGCATGCAACGCCAGTGCCGCAGGCGCCGTTCCATCCGAGTGACAATCCGCTGCGTGTCCTCGCACGGGGCAGTACCAGACGGCAACTGCACGTCCTGCTGTAATGCAAAGCGCAGCAGGTCTGACACCTTTACGGGATCTTGCAGCACTAGCTGTGGCGGCGCCGGCACCGACGCTGCCGCCCACCGCAGAAAGATGCGCTGGTACACCACAAGCCTCACAAGGCGAAGTGTGTCGATGGCGTAGAGCGTCGTCCCGGACTGCGCAAGGAAAAAGCGTCCATTCACCACGCCCACATATGCAAGTTTTTCAAAAAGCGACTGGGCAGTAGGGGAAGTCGCCTGGCGGATAAACGCCACGATAGTCGCCACACTCGTAAGAAGAAGATCCTCACAGTTGTCGGGAGTAACCTTCAAGATTCCATCAGTCACGAGATCCGTTTCCACAACTGCAGTTTCTTTTCCCGTTCCTCTTTCTGGCGCTGTTGTTGTTGGCTCACCACTTCCATCCGCTGAGCCAACCGCTTCGTGTATTTCCCTCCTGTGGCGTTTGAAGTGTTGCATTACGTAACCACCGTCCTCTTCCTCTTCATCTTCATCATCTTCCTCCTTCGTTGCATCATCCGCGCTGTTCGCACCACCACCACCACCACCCAGCCTCATGATAGAGGCAACAAGTGAAGCTGTTGTTGGGGGAGCGTCCGTCTCCACGGCTGTCGTTGCCGCAACCGTCATCACCCGCGCACCTTGTTCTTCCCGGGACTCCACAACTTCTGTCTTGACGAGGGCCACTGCCTCCGAGGCTCCGGAATGTTTACGCTCACCATCCTTGTCGCCGCCGTCATTGTCGTCCAAGAGCACCGTATTCCCCTCCGCCCCCGGGAGTACCGATGCACGCCGCATATACGCGTCGAGTGCGCCACGCTGCGGCTCTACTCGCACAAGCGTGCAAGGCGCTGCCGTCACACCACCTGCAGCGGGCAGTGACGATGAAAGTTGTTGCAACTGGGCCCCTCTGTCACCAAGCGCCGCTGCCTTGGCAAGAATCGGCCGTGTATTTATTTGCCGGCGTGCTGCAGAGTCCATCAGTGCAGCACGAACTGCCTCCGACAGCCGTGCGACGATTATCTCCTCGTCGAGCAAGCAGACTTCGTGCTTCGTGGGGTGAATGTTCACATCCACACGATCGGGGGGCACCGTGATAAAAAGCACAGTGAATGGATGGTTTCCACCCGTCAGCACACCGCTGTACACCGTGTCCAACGCTCGCCTCACCACAGCGCTCTCTACCAACCGGCTGTTGACGAACAGACAGAGGTACGACTTGCGGTTGGGGAGGGCCAGGCCACTCGTGTAGCCAGTAATGTGAAAGCAGTCTGCTCCTGCGTCACCCGTTGTTGCCAGCACGTCTGCAGGTGAGCAAGTATCTGCACGAGAGCCCACACATCGCAACTCGTGCAGGTGTGACGCGATCACCGCGCCGTGGAAGAGGCGAATGTTTGCGAGTGTTGTGGATTCCTTGGGAAATACCACCTCCGCCTTTCCACCGTTGCTGATGCTTCCTTCTTCACGGCGACACGAGAATGCAACATGTGGGAACGCCAAGGCGTATCGCGACACGATTGCAACAATGCGACTGTACTCCTCCGAGGGGCGGCTCAGTGCGCGTCGACGCACAACAGCGTTGTAGAACATCTTCTCCACGCGTATACAGGTGCCGGGGTTGCCAGCACACGGCTTCGGTTCCCCTTGCATAGCCCCATCCATGAAGTGGCAACGCCACGCCAGTGTGCCTGCGGATGTCTCGTCGGGTACAGCGCGACGCATTGTTGTAACGGTCACTCTTGACACATATGAGATGGAGCTCAGCGCCTCACCGCGGAAGCCAAAGGAACTGATTCGGCTCAAGTCCTCGAACGCACGCAGCTTGCTGGTGGCGTAGCGCTCGCATAGAAGCGGTAGATCATCATAGCAGATGCCATGGCCATCGTCGGCCACCTGCAGCAACTGCAACCCGCCATCCTGCGCGAGCACCTGAATCGAGGTACTCCCCGCGTCCAGTGCGTTTTCCAGCAGCTCCTTCAGCGCCGCGCTCGGCCGCTGCACAACTTCTCCGGCGGCAATGCGGTTGATGACGCTTTCGGAAAGGCGCTCAATACGCCTCATTGAAGCCCTTTCTCACATTAAATGGTGATGCGGACAGAGATGGGTAAAAGAAAACAAAAAGAATGGACAAAAGAATACAGAGAAACAAAGAACAGAACCCATCACACCATAGTCGCACTGTTCCGGCCGGCCAAACATGAGATAAAACACATTTATCTGCCATTAAAACAATCTAGATATAAAAAAAAGTCCAAAACTACAAAAAACAACAGCAAGGAGGTAGGCGTCCAGTCTCACCATGCTTATGCAAGACTACACACAATATTCTTTTATCCGGCTCTCACCGCCGCACACGAGAGATCCATGTCTTTTTCTTTTCTCTGATCGGATCAGCTTCAGAAACTTCTGGCCCTCCTACTGACCCCCGCCCCTCATGCGCAGACGGTATGCCAAGAATTCATGGAGGTCAACGGCCCCGCTGCGATCCATGTCAATGCTATAAAAAAGCCGTTGCCCTTCCGCGAAATCCCTTACGTCACCTGTGCTCACAACAAGCCGTGCGAATTCATCCATGCTTAGCAGGCCATTCTGATCCGTGTCGTACATGCGAAACTGCATCATGATAGTGTTGTATTCGGACTGAGAAAGCCCATAAAGAGCCTTGGGGTCTGGGCGGTTGTGGCGCAGCCACGTCAGAAACTCATTGAGAGACATCGTCCCGCTGCCATCCGCATCCATGTCACGGAACATGCGATCAATATCCTTATCAGTCCGAGCAAAGTTAAGCCACCGCGCGAGCCGTCCAACCTCTCTGCGGTCTAACCCACCGCTTTCGTTGTCGTCAAAAAAGGTAAACAGCGCCATAATCTCGTCATACTCGTTCTGCGACAGACCAAAGGCACGCCACGGCGTCTCACCCGTCGGCACCATCACTGGATGCTTTGGGCCGTGCGCAGCGCCCAAGGTCGCCGAAGACACTCCCGCGGCCCCACGGCACGTGTGCGAGTCACCCTGCTCGCGTGTGCCGGTCCAGCCACACGAGGCACACTTTACTGGTATTGCCAGTGCCATGTTCACGAGGGTGCGGTTCGGCTTTTTGGTATTCGTCGGACGCTGACGGCACATCGGGCAGCTGTCCAAATCATCTACGCACTCTTTACAGAAGATGTGCCCACACGGCACCAACTCAATCGGATTCTTCCAAGAGTCTAAGCAGAGGGCGCACCGCATCTCCTCGCTGCAATCCGTGGCCAGGATTATCGGAGGCATAAGAAGCTAACCAACAAGGAGCTCTTCCCTGGAAGAATTATCGCCTATTTAACCGACAAGTGAAGACTGCAGTGAAACAAAGAAGACAATATGTATTACGTCATCCTGTAGAAACCTCACTTCTCTATACGGATTTCCTCACCTCTTTCACCCCGTATATTAGTTTCACACACGGGGAGGGAGTTTATGTATGTGTGCATCCATCACTCCCTTTTCCTCCGTTTTCTGCTCCCTGAGACGGCACCACTATCTTCACTCGACGCGTCTGCCGCCTCAGTTACAACACGGAGGAACGACTCCCTCACGACGCGCGCGTACTTCATCTGTGATCTGATGCTTGCACAGAGCTTGCGCCAGTCCGCCCACGCACTACGAAGCGGCAGCGGCCTGTCGACCTCCGGATCGACAAAAACGTGCAATTTTGGCCGGTGGGGGGCAAACTCCTTGCGGTACTCCTCGTAGTATGGGTCTTGGCGGGGGATGTAGTGAGGTAGCGGCCGCCCCAGTGCCGTTGCGGTGTTGATCGCCCAGCAGCGGGCGGTATTGAAGACGTGATACCCGCCGCCACCGAGGAGAACAGCTGGCAGCCCGAGTCGCAGCACATCGGCGACACACTGGGAGTGGGCGGCTGTTGTCACGTTGAGCCTCCCAATGAGATCGCCCACAATACAATCCGCTCCGCACTGCACAACGACTGCCTCAGGGTCAAAGCAACGTACCGCAGCTGTTACGACTGTACGGAAGTACAAGAGGTACATGGCATCGCCGGTGCGAACGGGGAGAGGGACATTGACGGCAAAACTATTTTCCGTCTCGGGGCAACCATAGTCGCCAGTTCCAGGAAAAAAGCCATTGCCAAATTGATGCAATGAGACAGTCATGACACGCGTGTTGCCGTAGAAGGCCGCCTCCACTCCGTCTCCGTGGTGAACGTCAAGGTCAAGGTAAAGGATACGCTGAAACCGACGCAGCAGACGTTGAATGCACAGTACAATGTCATTCACAAAGCAGAACCCACTCGCGTGTGCTTCGGCGCCGTGGTGCATACCGCCTGCCCAATTGATTGCTATGTCCGCCTCGCCGCGGCACAGTGCCTCACCACAGGCAATGGAGGCACCTGCCTGACTTGCCACCAGGTCCCACACCTCTGGAAAGAGTGGGCAATCTCCGTCACGCGACAGCACCGGCATTCCAAACTCCTTCTGGTACGACATAGCGACAGGATCGAGCGGGTTGCCGCAGATAAACGGCGCGGACCGCAGACATTCCACGTAGGCCGCGCGATGAAACCCACGAAGCTCCTGCTGTGTGGCCGGACGAGACTGAAACACCATCATGTGGGCGTCCAGCCCTAACGACCGCACGAGGGAGTGCAACACCCGTACACGGGACGGCTGCATCACGTGCCCCTCCGCGTACGCGATGGCAGTTGTGGATTCATCAACAAAATAGAAAACACGACGTGAAGAGGAAGGTGATGCCGTTGGGGGTGTAGAGTCAGGCGGGCGCTTCACCTCGTTCCCGTCACTGGCTGTCATTGGCGCGTCTCACCTCATGCGTTGACTGTACCTTGGTTGGCTGTCGCCAACGGAATGTGCCCAGCAGAGGCTGAGGCAGACGGAGCAGTGGGGGATGCTCTCCCTCAGCCGGTCAACTGGCACACGGACTACCCCGTTCGTCCACTACCAAAAGGAAGAAAGTAACGCAGGACCTACAACCAAGCAGAATGGCATGAAAACAAAGCATTTTAAAAAAAAAATAATTCAGTATAGTGTACAAACGGAACTCAGAAAAGTTTAAAAAAAAACACGACAAACACACACAATCTTACAAGGATAAGCACCAACAACGACGAAGAGCAAAAAGGGCTACAAAAGTCATCCCGACGCAGCCTCCAATAATCCAAAAACAATAATAAAAACGCAAAAGTACCCTCAACACCTTTGGTGGAATCTGATGAAATACACATTACAAGCAACAGAACATCCATACTTATTTCACTTTAAGACGCCCCCAAAACATTTCTTCCACAGTTTCCACACAACTTCAAACGCGGTTTGACTTTATCCGCCCCGCTCCGGAGGGTTTCTCTCTTTCCTCATATAAAAAAAACCTGCTTAGGCCTTCCTCACACGCAGACGATGCTCCAAGAATTCATGGAGACCAACGCCCCCGCTGCGATCCATGTCAATGCTATAAAAAAGCCGTTGCCCTTCCGCGAAATCCCTTACGTCACCTGTGCTCACAACAAGCCGTGC
>NW_008825823.1:0-23698 GCF_000691245.1 Trypanosoma grayi | reverse complement strand
CGCTCCCCTCTTGTTCTTGTCATTGTCCTTTACGTTGCTACCTGTAGGAGTAATCACTTCGTAGTACACGTACACGTGGGAGGTAAAGCTCCAAGAAAGAACCTGAAGGAGATCGTCACGAGAAATACCATTGATAAAAGAGGCTAGTGGACTAGAGGGGTTTGTTGCTGCTGTTCCAGCACATTTTAAAGCATCTCTCGTCTCCATCTCTGCTGCCTCTCTGTGAGGAGACTTGACAAATTTCCCGTACAACTCTTGAAGTGAGTGTGATTCAAGAAGGTGACACAAATAGGGCTGCACCTGAATGACAAATTGAAATCCAGCAGACTCTCCAGACTCTAGGGTCAACGGAACGTGAAACTCATGCACTACAATCGGTGTTACAGTAACTGCGCGCCGCAGGAGCTCAACTGCTCTCATGTCTGCGCCGCGTGGCCCAGCCCTCTGCTCAGACCACAGAGGGACGCTGGAGAGACTACCGAGGTTCTCTCCTATCCACGTAGAAAATATATCAAAAGATGCCTGCTGCACAAGAACAGGAACTTCCGCAACATTTGTTACATTCACATTTACCAGTACCCGGAGATGGGCTGCTCGTCGCGCCACCGAGGTACAGCGTAGCACCTGACCCACATTTGCCCGGTAATAACAGGTCCCCAACACCACGGGTTTTGGTCTATACCACGATATTGACCGTTCCTCCGCTGGGACCAGCGCGTTAAGCATCACCGCATTCTCACTATCATGACTATCTGTGCCACAAAAAGTAAACAGCAGCACATATCCCATTGTAATGGATCCGTGAAACTCCCCCAAATCCGGTAGAGTATAGTTGAACTTGTACGTAGACGTAATGCAACCAGGAATCGCTCCTCTCATACCGATTTCCAGATCACCTGCCTTTGATGAGGCTGTTCCAGCTGCAACATCATCTTCCCTAGATTCCGCCACCAGTGTGAGGATCCTTCCCGAAGGGCCTGTTACACCAGGCAGCTCACAATCGGAGGCTGTTTCAACAGCGGATCGACTGCCCCAGAACGCAGGGGCTTCGAAAGAAAAATAGCAGATCTCTCCATGCTGCGCTGCATTTTTCTGTTCTGATGACGGTGATGGCTGCCTTGACTGTGGACCTTTGATTTCTCCAGAGTCTGGTGATGCGGTGGCCTCCACCACAACAGGCACAATACGGATCGTGTGAAAAAGTTTTCGCCACATGAGGTCAAAGTCATTTTCACCCAGCGCCGCTAAGAGCGCCGCGCCATCACGGCCGCGTTCTCCCTCTTTATTGAAGAAGCTGATGGTGAGCTGAAAGCGTATCGGTTGCCACGACAGCAACAGCGTTGTAGGCTCTTCATCTACAGTTGTTGGGAGGCGCGTGAGCTTCACCTCTATAGCCTTCCGCAATATATCCATCCTCCCTATTATTGGGGCTGAAATAGGAAATAAACAAACAAATAAATAAACAATAATGGAGGTGGATACACCGCATAATAATATTACCTTACTTATTTCCATCTTGTTTTGTTCCATCTCTCGACATGCTGAGGGAGGGAGCAAAAATAACTTGGCCATCGATGTTCCTTTTTTTTGTCGTCTGTTTTTTTTTTGGTGTTCCCTCGTTGCAGACACAACTTCGTGCATACACACACACGCACACAGCATGGGGTACAGTCGTGCAATCACGCAGGCTCCAGGTCGGTTTCCGACCGCTTCCACGTCGTTTGCTTTGTCTTCTTGTTGTAATAGTACACTTTTCCCGTTGCGGGATCCTTGCGCTCGGCCCACTCGGCCTTTTTTGTCACATTCTGCTTCTGCGAGGACTCCGTGTCCGCGACTGAGGTACCGCCTCCCTCCACCCCCAGAGTTTCTCCTAGTTTCCATGTCGTCGCATTGGTCGACTTGTTCACGTAGTATGTGCGACCGGTGCGCGGGTCTGTTACCGCACGCCACCCAGGGCCACACTTTGGTGCCTCATTCACCGCTTTTCCTTGCTCCTTCTCCTTCTCCTGCTGCGGCTTATGATGATGATGTTCTTCACCTTCAAATGTCTCTTCTACCTTCCATGTCGTCCTTTTTGTCGCAGTATGGACGTAGTAATACTTGCCGCTGGAGGGGTCCCGTACTGCATTCCACCCGCTTCCACAACGTGGCGTCTCCTCTTTGGTGGTCTTTGGCGACTCTTTCGCAGGTTCGCTGACCACATCTTCGATATGTATTGGTGGTGCCACCAACGGCACCGTCGTGTCGGTCGCTTCGAGAGAAGGCATGGCGATATCACCTCCTCCTCCTTCCGTTCCTATACCCGTTCCCGCTCCCACGTCTGATGGCGAAGGGCGAAGCAAAGNTGTCCCTGGGGTACTGCCAAACATGCTCTTGGCAGATGTTGACTTCGACGGCGCCTTTTGAAGCGCAGTCAAGATGCGTGACTCTGTTTCGCGTGCGCGCCGCAGATCTTCCTGTATCTTCCTTTGCGAACCATGAGGTAAAAAGAGAGGATCTACAGCGCCTTTTCCTGACCCCAATGATTCAGATCCTCTCGACGGCGCAGCGGCACCTGCGTTGGGTTGCGGCATTGCCGTCATCTCTGGCGCTGGATTTTGTCTTTGCTGCTGATAATGATAATAATCTTCTCGTGGCTTCTCTAGTTGTGGTTGTTGCAGCCGTAAACCATCATATCGCACTTGCTGCGCAAGTGACGCTGCCACCCCTGATTCTTGTGCACCCTCTAGTGGTAGCTTTACTGAATGCTGCTGCGTTGCGTCCCCAGAGGGTAACGGAACGTCATCACGATTGTCATTAGCCGGCGGCTGCGATGGCCACATTGCACCACCTCCCTGTTCAAGTCGACAAAGGTTGTCCTGGTGCTGGCGAAGAAACTCACGAGCTGCCCCCATAAGACTCATTTCACCACACCCCTGCGCCTCGTTCATGCTGTCAAAGACTTCCATCGCAGCGCGCATTTCATCAAGACGAGCCACCCGCCCCTCAAGCGTGGGCGGGTGAAGCTGCTCCCGAGAGACTCCACTGGTAGAGGAGGGCCACCCGGCCCTACTCCCATCGCGGTGTTGTGCGCGCCTTTCCATCTCCACCTGACGCTCCGCCGCACCAGCGAGCATATTCCACGTCTTGGGGTACGATGCCTGATGCTGCCGTGCCCAGGCACTAAATCCCGTATCGCCGCTCTGCCGCCCATCCGTTGGCGGCTGGCTACGAGTGTCTGTCAGGTATGCCTCCCGCCGCCGGTCGCGCTCCGCGAGAAGTCCATCGATAAACGACGCAGTTTCATATACCCGCTCTCCATTGGACGGTGACATGAGCTTGGTGCCCCCCCGTGTCGCCACCACCTCGGTATAATTCTCATTTACCGCCTCGTTGCCCACTGTAATGTTTTGGGGAATACCACAGCCTTGGCGCGAGTCATCCATGGCACCGTCGCAAACCGCCTGCCGAAACGCATTTTGAAAACGCTTTTGTGCGGCGCTAGAGCGGAAAGTGACGAACAGACCTTTGCGCGGCGGAAGCCCATCTTTGACACGACAACAAAGGAATGAGTACTCGTTGAGGGGAAGGAGTTGCAGGCCCCGCCGCCTCGCCGGGTCCTCGGCGTCCCTGAAGGCCACGAGGGGTAATTCCACAAATATCTCGTTCCTCGGCTCATCGAAGGGGACAAACACGAGCAGTGTGTCTCTTGCGCCGCGCCGCCGCGCCACACAAGCGAGGCCCAGACACACCTCAGACGGCGTCTCGACAGAGGAGAGGTAGGCGATATCACCCCTCTGCTCGTTGGTACCGCCCCGCGGTGAGGCACGGGCGGGGCCGACAAGAGGCACACACGCGCCGTAGCGTGAATGAAGCAGCTCGGAGTGGGCGGCAATGTCCATGCGCCTCGCTCCCACCACCTTCTGTCTTTCCTTACATTCAGAGGTGAGAAAAACGAAAGACAACAGGCGTCAGCATCTGTACTGCAGAATGATGCCCGCACACACACACACACACAAAGAGAGAGAGAGAGAGAGAGATCAGTAAAATAATAAGTATAATACGCCGCAAAAAAAAGATCCACAACAATCATGCCCACACCTCTTACTGCTCAAGAAGAAGTTGTAGCATGTATTCCTTCTATAGTACACCAATTACAGCGACTGCTCGACACAAAGAGAAAGTTTCTCTTCCCCTTGGCCCTACTCCGTGGGCACTGAATCCACAACAAAAACAGCACCACAAAAGAAGGGAGTAACTCTAGACTCTGAACGACATGTCATACGCGTCCAGTTACTCCACTGTTGCACCTCCCTCAGTTCCGCCACTACCGGAAAGGAGGAGAAGCGCTTTCTTCGCCTCAAACAAAACTCTATTCGCCTGTGCGTGCCGTGCAAAGAACTCGGCTTCATCGCTCTCTACATTTTCGCACAACCGATGTATATCTTTGAGTTGGATTAGCTCCTCGCGACCGTCGCCGTAAAGATCACCCACGAACGGTGCAAACGTGTGCGTTGCCGCCTCAATATTGTCGTACATGAGCCCCGCATCGTCGTCATCATCTTCCGTCTCTTTTTTGTAGTGGTCTTCATTCTCCCCCTCTCCATCTTCGTCGCGTTGCTGACGCTTCCGTGAGACTTTTCTCGTGAAGTGAATCGCGGCCACCGCAGGCAGACCGTAGTTTTCCTTCTGTTGTGTTGTCACCGCGTGGTCCGCCTCGAACTCTTCCACCGTTATCTTCCCGCGAAACGCGACCCGAGGGGAGCGCCGCACCCGTGGCAAGTCGCGTCTGGCGATGTAATACTTCCCGCCGTGGAGGGTGTCTAATGGCGAGTCCAGAGCCACTGCCCGCGGCTGCACACAGCCTGTCGCATCACACTCTAATACGCTGCTGATGCAGTACTCCTCCGCCAACTCTCGCATTGTGACGCTGCCATTAAGAGCTATGGGCGCACAAGTTGAGGTAGGGGCGTCCCCATCGCGAAGAAACACGATCGCGCCAGCGGGATGCGGACTGGCAGCGGCCAGTGGTCTCTCTGTCATTCACTTCTTCCTCTTCCCTCCAAGGTAACTACAACCTGCAATAGGGAGATCGAGAATGACAGGGATAACACAATAACAAGGGATGTGCTGCAGTGCATACACGCACACACACACACACACACAGATAGATAGATAGATAGATAGAGGGCAGAATGCCGCACCTCCACAGAATGAAGGCGGTAACTCTAGACACAAGCACAGTTGTCGAGGTCTGCACTCATGAGCGTGTATATGTGTGTGGCTCACACTGCTCGCGTGAACCTCCCACGCATCGCAGGGCTGCATGGCGGTTCCACAACGGAGGGAAGCGAAGCCCTCGCAATGCCCTCCTCGTCCAATGGCGGAGCCGGCTTCAAGACTACCGCCCCAGCCTTGTCATAACTGTCATCACTATCCGTGTGTTGATACTCTTCACACCAGTGAAGAGGATGACCCACACGTAACGGCGCCATGAAGAGAACGGCCTGTTCACTGTACGCGGCGGCGTTGGCGCCTGGTAACAGCGAGCATGGGATGCGAATATCGCCGTAATTCTCTGACAGATTCACCACAACTCGCTTCGAAGGCATGCTGGCTAGAGGCAACACGCACCCATGCACACACTCACAAGCTGCCACACCACACAGCGAAGGCTGTGCCAAGGTGGAACTACAATGGCACAGAGACAGAAAAACAGACCAGAGTAACCGAACACGCAGAGATGAGTTACTCTTGCTCCACCGCATCATAACAATTCCGTATACAACGGCCATCACACATAGGCTCGTATGATGTGAAAGACGGGCTTGCGCCGTGATGGTAGCCCAACACAAGAGTCATGAATAACCAGAAGGGCCTCGCCACATGGTTGCGTCCGCGCCTCACACACACACTCTCTCTCTTTCTCTCTCCAGCAACCTCTCTCTACACACCTTCTTTCCCCCATGCCGCTCAGTCAACGAATGCTGCGTGGTGCCCAACTCAAAGAGACACTCACACACACACACACATCAGAACACATACAATACCCCACGAATGAACAAAAAAAATAAAATAAACAAATAAAAAGTGTACCAATCCAGTAATATCAATAATAATAACAGCGAACGCTTAAATATACAAATGAAAATAATCCCATATTTCATTGGTCATTTCCATTTCTATTTCGAGCAAAGGTAAAGCCATGTTCTGGACGATTCTCACACTAAATTACACACCTTGTTGCAGCCTCGCCGACTTCACCAGCGTGTCCAAGATGCACTGCGTCATCCACGCCATGTGGCCCCACTTCTCCATCGCATCGATGGATGCCAGGAGTTTCCCTTCACTATTGGGGGAGAGAGCGGCTGCAACGTCACGCCACATCTGCACCTCCTGGAAGAAACCGTCTTCCTCGGGAACCTCAATAATGTGCTCATCATGCGTGATGGCCAACTCTGTGCCATTCGCTTCGGTTCGCGCTTCCAACAACTTGAAGCTGGCACAGCTGGGGCCTACGGTGACAGGGTTGTAGATGTTCGGGGAATCAATCATGCCTGTGGTTCCCGACACTGTAAACTCCGCCTGTGGAGCACTGTTGAGGGCGCAGTAGAGGAATCCCGTGACAATCTCCCCTTCCATTTCAAAGGCGAGTTCGCCGGAAAAGGCGACGATAGCACCCCTCCTGTTTGTCTCCAATATGCGTCCCACTGCTGTCTTGGGCATCTTGAAGTTCATCGCATGCAGCATCACCCGCACGCAGTACCACCCGCAGTCACCCAGTGCGCCGAGGTTCTCCAGTGTGGGATTAAAGCGAATGTCATTCTTTTGCTTCTCCTCATCCGCGCACCACGAGAGGGTCGCCGTCAGGCGGCGAATCCTCCCACAACGGGGGAGGTTCTCCACCAGCTTCTCTACCCATGGGCCATGAGAGAACATGGTACCGTCCATGTATAGCAGCCGTAGGTTGTTAAGCCTCTCTAACCACACACATAGCACGTCAATATTCTCCGCCGGGGGCTTCTCGCCCACAACGTGCTTGCCTTTATCCACGCACTTCATCACCCATGCCGGGCGCTCCATGACTGGGAGAGAAATGTACACAATATCCACGTCTGGCAAATTCACCAATTCGTAGTAGTTGCAAGCTCGAGGTTTGTTTGATGCATCAATACCAAGGTAACCGCAGCATTCCTCCACAAAGGATTCAGCTGTTTTTGGACTACGGCCCCCCACTGCTGTAACGACGAGTCCCGCCTTGTGAATAGCGGCCCATACCTTCCGTGCAATGGCGGAGACACCAAGGAGACCCACGCGAGCTACCGGCGTCATGTGGGGCTGAAAAGCAAAAACTGTGTATTCTTTTTTGAATTCTTGCTTGATTGCTATACGATTGCAATGAGATAATTTTGGGTTCGACCAATGCGACGAAAGAAGGTCCTGCAAAGACGAGGAGAAAGCAAATATATATATATATATATAGAAATGCAAATAGATAGGACATAGAGCACCAGTGTACCCATGGCAAGGCACATACAATTCCACAAAGAGAGATAAGTGGTGATATATATATATATATATATATGTATATGAAAACAACAACAACAACAACTAAAACCCAAACTCAGACTTCTACCACCGAAATCACCATCTTTTTTGTTCCTTCTGCTGGGGTCAAAGCTTTAGTTTCTGGCGGAACAGGAAGGGCTGGAGATGGGGCTTGTGGTGGCGGCACAAAGGTTTCGTTATTAGGCCCACTTTCCTTGTCGACATTGCTCATTGCGGCAGCTGCCGTCAACGCACGGTCGGCAGTATTTCGCGCAGACTCCAGGAGCTTGTCACACACGCACTGCGTTACCCATGCCATGCGTGCCCACTCTGCCGACTTATCTGGTACCACCACAAGCGGCTCCTCCGGGTCGTTGCGCAGGAGTGCGAGCTCCACATTTCGCCACAGCTGCACCATCTGGTGCGTGCAGTTCTCGGCACAGCGACGCGTTTCGACTTCCCTGTGGAAAGACGGCACCCCATCAGTCCACTCAAAGGCATTACGCTCAATTTTGAACGTTGGTGTCTCCTCGTCTGTGGGATTGATGGCACCGTGCACTGTGATGATGCCATTGTCGCATTTGATGCGTACTAGTTGCTCTTGTGCCGCGTGAAATGTGCAAAAGAAGGACGCTACTACCGGCTCACCGTCCACTGTGAAGACCAGTTCTCCAGAAAAGTCGGATATACCGTTTTTAGGACCACTGCGCTGCGCCACACGCCCCATGACTGTGGTCGGCATGGTGAAGTCCACCATGTGGAGAAAGTAGCGCACACAGTACCACCCAAGGTCGCCCAGCGCTCCCATGGGCTCCAGTGCGGGGTCTAGGCGAATGTCATTTTGTAGGAAGTCATCCGAGGCCAAAAAGGCAAAGTGTGCTTCCATGCGGCGAAGTTTCCCAATTTCCTGCATAGCACGACGCACGTCATGGACACGGTTCCCATGGGACAGCATCGTGCCATCTACAAAAAGTAGCCTCTTCGCGGAGAAAAGACGCAGCCATTCCTCCAGCTGCTGGCACGACTCGGCTGCCGGCTTCTCACCCACTACATGCTTGCCTCGTTTGGCGCACTCCAGCATCCACTTCTGGCGAGCCGCTGTAGGGATAGGGATGTACACAACGTCAATGCCTGACGCCATCACAACGTCATCGTAGCTTCCAACAAGGGGCCTCTTTGTGAGTGACAGGGAGACACACAACTCGTCAATGAGCTTCTGCGCTCGGGCCGTGTCGCGAGAACCCACTGCAGTGACCTCATGCCCCGCCGCGTGGATGGCGACCCAAGACTTACGCAGGACCCTCGCAGCACCAAGTATACCAACACGCAAGCGCGTCTTTGGATCCGACGTCATAAAGTGGTCCCTATCCCCTTTTTGTACACAACCTTTGCACGCGAGGAGAAAGAGAGCATGTAGAGACGCCGTATACCAAACCACCAAACGCACCCACTATTTCCTCTTCCCCCGCAACGAGCACTGGGTTGCAGTGTGAAGGAAAGGAGGAGGAGGAGGTGCGGAATACACTTTGGATATATTCTAAACAATAAAAAAACATTCTGTTAATTAACAGAATGAATGGAGCTGACCGGCATTTCATACATTTAATGCTCGGCATCCAATATGGCCACGCATCTCTTTATCCTCATGTTCTTCATGTTTAAACGGCAAACCGAGCTGCATAGGGAGTGTACCGGCCATTGCAGAAGATATACACCACCACAAGCATGAAAAGAGACGAGGCCCGGGGATAGCTTGGGTGCAGCGCAATGATGCACGTGGCGCGACTACCGCCACCGGGCACACGCATCTGTTGCGGCCATCGCCGCGTCGGAACTGTTCGTGCACTATCAGGAGAGGAGGAAAGCATATCCTCCTGCTTGAGCTCCACGCCACCAATAATGATTTCGTAATCGGAGTTGTTCAATATGGTCAACTCCGTGCCACGTGTAGGAGTCTTGCCATCAAGATACATATCTAACGGGCAACCTCGGCCCATCAGAGGTACATTAAAGAATGCTGTAAAGGGGGTCTCCTCTAATGAGAGTGGACGACGCACAAAAGGGGGGGTGGGTGGCTCTTGTGGAGCTGCTTGCTGCTGCTGCTGCTGCTGCTGTTGTTGTTGTTGTGGACCGCTTTGCTGAAGCTGTGCCTGAGTGTTCTGAGGGTGCATTGGCTGATTCGCAGTATGTTGATCAGACATCTGGGGTCCCAGAACATGAAGCTGCGGCGATGCTGGACCGGCATGCTGAGAAGACTGTAGCTGCGGGGCGCTCGGTTGGGGGATTTGCTGTTGAGTGCTCCCTGTGTACGGCTGTAACGGCTTAACTTCAGTTTGCGGCACCTGCGACGAAGTCGGGGAGACCTGTGAAATCGGTTGCGCATTTGGCTGCTGTGGCAAACCGCCAACCTCCTGTTGTGAAGGGCATACCGGGCCTACCTGCATGGGTTGCATGCCTGGTTGTGTAGACTGAGAATCTGTCAGCTGTTGCTGCGGCGGCGACGACGAAGCCTGAGGAAACGGCCGCTGCAAAGAAGAAAGCGTTGACGCTGGGGTCACTGGGGGATCGGGCGGCACACTTCTTTCAAGGTTCTGCGGACCAGAGGGTTGGGATGGTTTCTGCGATGCTGGCGTAACAGAAGCTGTGTCTGGGGCCTTTGAACTTCCTGTCTGTTGCAGTAAAGCGTTATTATTCTTGTTGTCATCGTTCACATTCGTTGTAGCCACTGGCTGAGAAGACAATGGAGGCGCCGTTGGTTGCTGTTGCTGTGGCTGCTGCGACCACACGGGCTTGGCTGTCGCAGCTGGGGGCGGCTGGTAGAGTGCTGTTTCTTCCAGTGCGGAGGGGATTGGGGAACTTGCGACTGGTAGTGCAGCCGGGTTGGGCACTGCTGCAGCTGCAGCTGGTGGTGGTGGTGCTGTCGGTGGTGAAGCTGCTTGTGCCGGCGTGGGGGACGCACCGAAAAGGTCGTCTAGCAGGTCTGCCGAACCGCCGCCGCCACACGCGCCTCCGCCAACAACACGTCGTGCTGAGATTGCATTCACCGAAGAAGGTGGACTCGTCGAAGGGACATTCGATAACCGCCTCTTGTTGTCGCGAACGAATGGCAGTTCCTTTGGCGCCTCCTCCATGAATCCTGCCTCGACGCCGGCGGGGTAGGGCTCAAACTGTAGGCGGTTCAGCGCGAGAACCGTGCGCTGGAGCTGCTCCACCAAAGACTCCTTGTCATACAGCTCTCCAGCGATTTTCTCCCACTGGTCCACGTATGTCGTGTTGTCACCAGCCAACTTTTCCTTGGTTTCCGTCTTCTCCTCATTCTTCTTGAGATCCACGAGCACCGCCTCGAGGTGTTCAACTTCGTCCAGCAGCGGAATTACTTCCTTCGACACGTCACGGTGGCTCTGCAGCGCCTCCAGCTTGCGCATCTTGTCGTTCGCGGCGGCCAGCTGGTCCTCGACTTCGGCAATGAGGGCCTTGCTCTGCGTCGAGGGAGGCTGGCGGGTGCTGGGCAGGATAGGCGCGATACCGGCCTCATGCGCCGATTTGGCGTTGATCTCCCGCGCGATATCTTGCCAGTGCTTCGCCTCGTTGCGCAGCGCAACGGAGGCGGCCGAGCCGGTAGCGACTTTGTCCTTCGCTGCGTACTGCGCGTCGTATTCGAGCTGCGCAATCTCCCGTTCGAGCACCTGCACACGCTCCTGAAGCTCTTGTTCGCTGGGGAAGAGCAGTGCGGTGCGGGCGGCAATCTCCTGCGCGAGATCGGCGTCCATCTCGACCATCTCTGTTTCACTCGGTAGCACACCGGCCCGCGCGAGTGACTCCACTGTGCGGAACGGCAGCCTTCCTGGATGCCGCTGCCCTTCACCACCCTCCTTTGCTACCCGGGTCGCCGCCGCTGCTGCTGCTGACGATGCTCCCCCTGTTACGCTCATCCGCAGCGGCGGCGGCGGGCTCGACACCGGATGCATGCGGAAGATGACTTCGAGCCGCCCTGGTTTGCCTGCAACACGGAATGAGACGGCCTTCTTGTCACACATCGACTCCCCCGCCAGGACGCTGCACATGCCGGCCAGCGGTATCTCAAACCCTGTGAGCTTCGCGCTGTTCTTGCGGTTTGTGACGTCGTACACGGCGAAGTCGACCATGCGACGATCCTTCGGCGTGTCGAACGCCAGCTGAAAACTGTGCGTGCGGTCCAGTTCGGCATGGGTGCTGAACTCTACTTCGCCGGGCACGACGCAAACACCGGGGTTAGACGCGATCTCCACCCCTTTGCGTGATATAAGGATAACATAGACAGATCCCTGGCGACAGAAGTAGGCACTCAGCCGCAGGGGATGAATGGTGATGGAGTAGAGTGTCATGACGTCTACTTTTTCGTTTCCGGCCCACTCGCCGACTCTATGCCTCCTTCCTCTCTCGCACGCCAAACTAATTCCCCCCCCTTTTTTCTCCTGTTGCCAAATAAATAATGATGCCGGAAAGCAAAAGAGTCACCCAAAAATGCGTTGGATAGTCTCGTCTTGCGTTCCCCTATTTCACCGCTATAACGAACTATAACGACTGCTCAACCAAGCAACAAAAAAAAACTCAACAGAATACGAAGGGCTAGCAGAACAAGTCTAATTCTCTTCTTTCACATATGAACATTGTCTGCATTGCGGCGGTCAAAGAAACAATCCTCCCTGCACAATATAATCTTTAAACACGCGACGGACGTTTCGAACGTTTATTACAAGCGTCCCATGAACTTCTCTGGAGCCAGACCAGTAGCAGACAGGACACATAAAACTCTCTTCTTAGTCTTCCTCCCCTTCTTCTTACACTACGCGGTCCCTCCTGCTGCTCGGGCCTGCAGTGCCTCTATCCGGCGCCGCACAGCCTCCTTCTTCCGCTCCAGCTCCGACGCGACAGTGCGGTTTTCCGGCAGGTCATCATCACCATCGCCATCGACCAAGCAGTCCGCCATCGCCGCCGTGCGCTTCACGCCGGCTCGACCGGTGTCATCACGCGACGGTAGCGGAGGCGGCGGTGATGGTGCGTGGTACCCTGGAAGGAGATCAGGCGCAAATCTCACCGAGTCTAGCAACGGCTTCGACGCAATTCGCCACCGCAGGCGCACGCGCATTGTCTGGGGATGCCGCGACAAAGGCCCGCAGCTGTGCTGGCCACAGACGAAGGTATCTCCAACAATGGCACCAACACCCTTCACTATTGACACGTCGCCTAGCACTTCGGTGGGTGCGGCAAGGAAACTGAAGCTGCTGCCCTGCAATAGCTCAACTTCCTCCAAATGACGCGCCTCTTCCTGAGAAACGACCACAGGTACCTCCACCTTGTTCTTGTTTTCGTCGTTGTTGGCACTGCTGCTGTGGACCGGGGCGCCGTTGTCCTTTGGTGTGGAGAGCAGCGCTATTGCCGCTGCCGAAGCAGCAGCCTTACGCACTGGACGCGAACTGAAAAAAGAGGCAGCAAGGGAGCCTGTTGAACTCGATGTAAGCGTGGGAGTACTGTTGCTCGTGCTGCTTGTCGTTTTCTCCACAGGAACCGCCTTCTCGGCGAGCTGCAACTCTTTAGCAAGTTCCTTAGCATCCCAATCGGCGACAAAAATCATCTCACTGCCTTTAATCGGTTCACCCAGCGCTCCGCTCGCAAGCACGCGGGATCCGGCGGCCAGTGCGTAGGCGTGGAATCGTGTCCGCTCCTCCTCCGTGAAGAGACGTCGCTTCTCCGCACACCATGCCTCAATAGCAGCGAAGTCAAGACGCTCCACCGGCACGAGCACCAACGGCTCAATCTCGTGGTACGCGTTTCGAACAGCTGAGGGTAAGAGTGCGGTACTTCGTGCCGGGAGCAGGACGAGGAGCTGCACAAGCACATCGGTTGGTCCAGAACCACGCACCCTGGAGACGCTGCTATTCTGCGCCTCAGTGGAAGGCGCCGGGGCACCGTGGCCACCCCTCGTGTGGCTTTGCCTTTCCGCCAGCTGCATCAGCGCATCATAGGAGAGCACGCCGCAGTACTTCCGCAGCAGGTGCAGCGGTGGTGCACTGCTATACGGGTAGTAGCATCCCCAGTGCTCCACCACGCCCGCACTGTTCTGCAGTGACCACTGTAACATAGTCCAGTACGCGTAGCACCGCGGTGCCTGCGCCTCCTCTTCCGCCTGCTTCCGCTGGAGGAATGCGTCATCTTCAAAACCCCAGTCGGCACCACCACCAGTGCCGTTGTTCACAAACAGGTCGCCACCGTCACGCTCGTTTCGCATCTCGGCGAGACAATCCAACGCGTACCGCGCAGCGTCAAACTGAATTGTGTTTGTGGCAGGGTCAATGATAGAGCGGTCACGCGAGATGAAATCCGTGGCGAGGAGCTCCAAGAGATCATCAAGGAATCCTTCTTCAATACGGCAACCCACCGATGGAAGGAAGTCATTACCGAATAACAACAACACAAATACCACATCATGTAGTGTGCGCTCAAACTGCCGGCTCCGTCTCTCCACTTCATCCGCAGAGTCTGCACTTCTATGCTGCAGCCGCAGTTTTTCCCGCAACTCCTCGCGGAAGGCGTGGATACTGAAAAATGTGGAGGCCCATCCGTCGCCCACCTGATTTCGCCAGCTGCCCCCCTCAGCACGCGACGTGCTGCTCGCGGGGTACTCATAGCGGAGAACGTGAATGCGGGGCTCGTGGAGGATCAGCGAGCACACTGTCACGTCCGTATCGGAACTGCATATGACATGGGATGTGTTGGGGTCATAGTTGGGCTGCGAGCGGAAGCGGCGAATGGCATCCGCAATTTTGTTTTCGCCCTCGCCAGGGCGCCACACATCGTCAACAACAAACACAATAGGAGAAGCAACGGCCACTTCCGCCTTCTTATCATCCTCAACGGGGCTGTTGCAGGTGGCGCGCCGCTGCTGATCACGTAGACGCTCACCATTGATGCGCTCAGCCCGGCTGGCGCAGTAATAATGCAACGCGTCCGTTAGCCGAGACATGAAGGGCGTCCCAACACTGATGCTGTTGCTGTCCCACTCCACAGCGCTGCGGCCGCGTGTACCACCGCCGCGGCGCCGCCTACGGGAACGCTGCTGCGCCAGCTTCCCCATGGGCGAGATGCCGTCGACAGCCAAATACACCAGCGACCGCGGGCGGACGAGGCGCATCACCACGTCGTCCAGAAGATCGAAGAGACGCCGCAGAATGGCCGCGTCAACGTCACCAGCAGCGACCTCAACTGCCGTTGCGAGCGCGGCGGCCTGGTAGACCAGCCCGTTGACATCAATGTACAGGCAATCAGCGGCGGGGCTGCAGCTGCTGGGCAAGAAGCATGAGGCAAAGCGCCGCTTGAGCCAAGTGAGCAGCAGCGGCACACCCATTGGTGGAGTGCTCTGAGTCCCCGATCTATTTTTTTTTTTTGGGGTGTGTGTGTGCGTGTGTTTACAGTACACATACACGCACAGAAGCACAGACAGAGGAGGAAGCAGAATGCATATCAACAACAGACATGACGCACCAACAAAAAGGTTTCATCTCCTCTCGAAAAGCACAGATAACGGCAAAACAAACACACACACACACACTCTGACAGAGAAGCAGCATTTCAATGTACATCCTCCAAAGGTTTCCCAACACCCACACAACAAGTTCCATCTTACTGCGTGCGTCACGAACGCAAGACACACAGCAGATCTTCCATTGTGATGTGCCCATCGCCATCTATGTCACACTCTAGCATCGCTGTGTTGAGTTCCGTTAGGTTCATAGCGGAAAGTTGTTGAATGTCACGGTCGTCGGACAAGGCGCCCTCGTTCACTAAGCGCTGAACAGTTGCCTGCACATCTCCCACCGAGATATATCCATCACCGTCCACGTCAACGATGTGGAACACTTCACGCACCTCATTGTCCTTCGCCTCTGCGCTGTCCTCATGCTCCAGCAGTACATGAGACAGTATGAAGAGGAATATGGNAACACTTCACGCACCTCATTGTCCTTCGCCTCTGCGCTGTCCTCATGCTCCAGCAGTACATGAGACAGTATGAAGAGGAATATGGGGAACGTCACACCGTTCCGTGACGGACTCTTACGGCTCCGCTGTGGTGTCACTTCCCCTTTACCGGTGCCATCCAATACCCCTGTGGGTGTAGAAACCTTATTGCTGCCTGCGCTACCATTGTTGCCGTTTTCTTTACGCCTCGGTGTCAAAGCGCGAGACGGCGACTTGGACTTCTTTGACGGCCCAGACCCTGATAGAGAGGAAGCCGCTGCTGCCGCCGCCGCCGCCGCCGCCTCAATGTTGCGCTGCCACAGAACAAAATCAATCGGATCATCGTTGAAGGTGCGCACTATATCTGACACCTCGAGCGACGACATGCCGAGGCCGAGGTCGTGGAAGAATTGTTGCAGTCCCTCCACCCCTAACGTCGGCTCCTTCGCCTCCTCCTCGTGCTGCTGCTGTTCCGAGGCCTGACACGAAGTCTGTTTAGTGGCCAAATGGGGCGCCGTCTCCACCACAACAGCGGTTTCCGCACCATCGGCGCTTGTATCGTGACCTTTCCCAGCGTCATTGCATTCCGTTCCTTTTCCCAATCCACCGCGAAAGATTGAAGGACTGGATCTTGCCACTGGTGACAACGAGACCGAGTTTCTTACCGTCGTCGACTTCGACTCCCCACGCTTTGCTCTCTCCATGAGACCATGACGCTTCCGCCGCTTTTGCTGCTCCTCCTCCAGCAGACAATAATACTCANTCCCCACGCTTTGCTCTCTCCATGAGACCATGACGCTTCCGCCGCTTTTGCTGCTCCTCCTCCAGCAGACAATAATACTCAAAAACGCCGCGGGCCTCCTTCACAACATCCAGAGAGAGGAAGCAGCGTTGCGCGAGGAGCAGCAAGTCGTTTTCATCCATCGACAGCTGCGTTTCCTGGCGCTCGGCAGCAACCACCCCGTGATCGAAAGAGGCGTGTTTCATTTGTCCTTTGAGGTATTGCCTACCTTCCCTGAGCGAAGTTGTTCCACCGCCTTTCTACACACTTCGTCTGTTGCACGGCTCTTATTAGATGCCGGAAGAAGAAGACGAGGAGTCTGGGCGTGGGGGGTGAAGGAGAACCCAACCGACGCCGCAGCATTGTGGGAAGGGCAGAGAAACACCGACCAACACAAGCGCACACCTTATATACATATACATATATATATATATATATATATATATATCTATACAAGCGCGCGCAGAAACAGAATNATATATATATATATATATATATATATCTATACAAGCGCGCGCAGAAACAGAATAATTATTCAGTGACAATATATATAAATATATAATGGCGACTCGCTATTCCCCCCTGTTGCATTGACGTGGACGTCACACACACAGACACACCACCGCTCCGAATGGTGGCTTGTAGAAAGAAAGTCGCGATATCACCCTTGACATGTGACATTCGCCACGAACACACACACACAGAGAGAGAGAGAGAAAGAGAAAGAGAAAGAGAGAGAGAGAGGAGATAAAAGCGGCAAGGCCAGCAAACGTCTCGAGTCGGGAAACTTGTTCCGTCATCTCGCTTTCTCACGGACATTTGCCCCCCAACGTTTCGCGACGAAACACCACTGGAAACAGCATATGCGACGGGCTTCAAAGGGAAAAGAGATGGAGATCACCATATTGACTTACGTCGCTTGCAAAAAACAACAACAACAACAACAAACAAACGAAAAAGAAACAGGCGCATGTGTGTTTGTGTGTAGGAAGGAGGAAAGGGGGAGGGGAGTCGTGCGATACAATGATGATGATGATGATGATGAAGCAACACGGAGAATAGTTTCCCACACTGTACACGCACCTACCCTCACAAAGAAGAGAACAACCAAAAAAAAAACCGAGGAAAGCAAACCGAAAAAAAAGAACCCACACGGCTGCCTACTGGCGAAAGCTAAAAAAAGAAATGAATGTGACCCCGTAGTTTGAGTTTCCGCACAGAAACAAGTAGATAGATAGACAGATAGAGAGCGTACGCTAGAGCACGAACGCGCATTAGGCCACTGACACGCCCATCTTCGCATGCAACAAGCGCGGCCCGGAGAAACAGTTGTAATCTGCGAAAAGTAGAAGAATGACAAAGAAATGCAAAACGCACACAACAAAGCTAGGCTCGCACACGCACACACACACACACACACGGACAGAGATGTACGCTGTTTTTTTTTTTTCGTGGTGTGAAGTGGGGCAGCGGAATAACATTTCCCGGTCCTCGTCGTCACACCGATACCCAACTCCTACCTTCGATGAGCTTCTCCACAATGCCCGGGTCGGCGAGGGTGGAGGTGTCGCCGAGATCGTCGCAAGTACCCGCAGCGACCTTGCGCAGGATGCGGCGCACGATCTTGCCCGAGCGTGTCTTCGGCAGTCCGCACTGCGCGGGGTGGACGTGGTCCGGTGTCGCCAGCGGCCCAATGACGGTGCGGACAGTGACCTTCACGGAGTTCAGAAGCTCCTTGTCAATCTCCACGCCCTCGTGGAAGGTGACAAAGACGTAGATGCCCTCCCCCTTCACGTCGTGCGTCACGCCGACAACGGCGCTCTCCACGACAGAGGGGTGCGTGTTCACGGCGTCCTCTACCTCGCTGGTGCCGATGCGGTGACCGCTGACGTTCAGCACGTCGTCCACGCGGCCGGTGATCCAGTAGTAGCCGTCTTCGTCGAGGCGTGCACCGTCGCCGGTCATGTAGTATCCGTTCACGGGGAAGTACACCTGCTCGAANAGAGGGGTGCGTGTTCACGGCGTCCTCTACCTCGCTGGTGCCGATGCGGTGACCGCTGACGTTCAGCACGTCGTCCACGCGGCCGGTGATCCAGTAGTAGCCGTCTTCGTCGAGGCGTGCACCGTCGCCGGTCATGTAGTATCCGTTCACGGGGAAGTACACCTGCTCGAAGCGCTGGTGGTCGCCATAGATGGTGCGTGCCTGCCCTGGCCACGCATTCTTTACCACCAGCAGGCCCTCGCCGGGGCCCTCGATCTCCGCGTTGGTGACCGGATCGAGCAGCGCCGGCTCGACACCGAAGAACGGCAGCGAAGCGCTGCCAGGCTTCTGCGGNCCCTCGATCTCCGCGTTGGTGACCGGATCGAGCAGCGCCGGCTCGACACCGAAGAACGGCAGCGAAGCGCTGCCAGGCTTCTGCGGTGTGCAGCCGGGCAGCGGCGTGATGAGGTGGCCGCCGGTCTCCGTCTGCCACCACGTGTCGATGAGGTCCGCGTGGCCCTCACCGACCACACCGTGAAACCACCGCCACGCCTCCACATTGATCGGCTCCCCCACGGAACCGAGAATGCGGAGCGTCTTGCGGGATGTCTTTTTCACGGGCTCCTCACCTACCTTCATGAGGGAGCGAATAGCGGTGGGGGCCGTGTAGAATATTGTGACGCCGTACCTGTCAACAAGTTCCCACCAGCGGGATGTAGTGGGGTATGTCGGCAACCCCTCGAACAGCACCGAAGTGGCAGCGTTGAGCATGGGCCCATACACCAAGTACGAGTGCCCCGTGATCCAGCCGATATCCGCAGTGCAGAAGTACACATCGTCCTCGTGGTAGTCAAAGCTGTACTTGAAGGTGGTGGCCGCGTACACCATGTATCCGCCCGCAGTGTGCAGAAGCGCCTTGGGCTTGCCTGTGCTACCGGAGGTGTATAGCATGAAGAGCGTGTCCTCCGCGCCCACCCATTCTATAGGGCAGTCCTCCGCCTGCTGGGCTGTCAACGTTGCGGCAATGTCGTCGTACCACAGATCGCGGCCCTCCTTCATCGCAACATCCTTCCGCTGGTGCCGCTCGTAAACAAGACACTGAACGTGGTGCCCCCCTTCTTCACATTCAGCAAGTGCCTCGTCAACGATCTTCTTCAGTGGGATGGGCTTCTCACCCCGGGAAGAGGCGTCTGCAGTGATGATAAGCTTGCTGCTGGAGTCGAGAATGCGTGAGGCGAGTGACTGGGCCGAGAAGCCGGCGAACACAACCGATACAACGGCACCAAGGCGGGCGACCGCCAGCATCACCTGCACCGCAAAGGGAATCATGGGGAGGTACAGAGTGATGACGTCGCCCTTCCGGACGCCGTAGCGGTGCCGCAACAGAGACGCGATCTGCAGTACGGCCTCGTGCATCATCCCGTACGTCACTACGCTGCTCTCATTTACCGCATTGCCTTCCCAGTAGAAGCACACGCGGTTCTTGTGTTGTGGGAGGTGGCGGTCGAGGGCGTTGTAGCACATGTTTGTTAGTGCACCGTCAAAGCACCGAATGAAGACCTTTCCTTTGCTCTTGTCAAAGTTGTACTCCAGCACCGCCTTATCCGCAGGCCACAGCTTCTCCCAGTAGAAGTTGTCGGCCGCCACTCTGCTCCAGAAGAGTGCGGGGTCCCTCAACGACTCGGCGTACAGGGCCTGACGGTCGGCAAGGCCGCGCCCCACATACGACCTGGCGCTGTTCGCTTCTACTGGGGGCACCACACTATGATGCTTGCTGCTCTGCGTGTTGGCTGCCTTCGTTGACATCACTGATCTAGTATTAGGAAGCATTCCCCTCTCCAAAAACTGTTGCAATAAGACAGGAAGAACCCGATGAAGCCCCACCGAAGCTTCCAAAAACACTAACAGGAGGACGCATCCCTCACAACAGAAGTCATGATAAGGCAAGAGAGAGGTGTGACCCACCAGCTGACCTGGGCAGAGGAGGGAAAAACAATGCAAGAAGCGCTTGAAACGGTTTGCCCACATAGACCCCAGTTGCGTCACACTGCAGAATTTTCTATGGGGGAAAAGGGACACCCACAACAGGGAAACACTGGAGGCCACAGGAGGATGATATTCCTGTGAACAGGCCCCTCGCTGACTTTGTGTGCCCGGTGTGTGGGCGCAGCAGTGGCCACAGCGAACATGAACTCACAAGGCACCGCATGGTTAGACATGGACTCAGGCCGGACACCGTGAAACTGAGCCAGCGCGCAAAGTACGAAGAGTTGAACCTGCACCTACTGCGCTGCCCCGCCCTAAAGTGGTCTCCGATGCCACTTCGCTCTGGATGGGGAAAATGTGGAGAAGCTATGCTTCACGAAAAAAAAGCCTCTCCAGTACCTTCTTGCAGTGAAAGGGCTCTGCCCTCAACGACCTCCCCATGCGGACACAACGCCTATCATACAGGACCGGGAGCAGCCCACTCCCCACCTCTGTTTGCTTCAGTAGTTGATTGGTTTCATGCCCCCACCCAACATCAAAACGTGCTACCCTTCTGCAGTGCTTTGCACAAGACTGGACTCCCAAGCCTGCTGGGTCCCGTGTGCGTGTTTGTGTGTGTCGCTGGACCAACGGCCGCCTACACACTAAAAGGGAGAACTGCGCGCCCCCCCCCGTCATATTCACGCTCGGGGCCGTTGTGGCGGTGCTCCTACGGTTGGTGTCCAACCACACTGACGCAGGAGCATCCCCGCCAGTTGCTGCGGTTGCTGGAACGGTCTAACATGTAGCTGCTTTACACCACAAATGTACGTGGATGTGGGTGCCTTCTGAGCCTCAGGAAAAAAAGAAGTACAACAAGAAAGAAGCCATTATTCCACCAAGACATCACGCCAGGGTAGATAGCCATTATCAGCGGCCGGTCAGCTAGCCAGGTGAGTATCCACAGAAAACGCATTCAGTATTCCTTTTTTCTTAGTTTGGCTTGCAGGGTTTACGACCACCGAACAAAGAGATTCATTACTAAAACCTGCTGGAGATTGCACGCGTCTCTCTTCAGCAACTCATTCCCCTTCTTGCTCGTGTTGGAGTAACAAGAACAAAAGCAAAGAAATCCTAAGAAAAGTCTGATACAGACGTCCTCTTTGGACGCCGTTTTGCTCAAATTACCCACACCGCTTGGGGAAAAAAAAACCCGATATAATCATATTGGGCTCAATTACTACCACCCCTGCTACCGCTATTAATGCTGCTTCTCTGTACATTTTTTTTTCTTCTTTTACTTTGATTGGAGGCAGTTACACCAGCATCCATTCCGCATACATTAAGAGTAGCAGTGGTTGCTGTTACAGTGGTAGGATCCAGCTATGTCCCAAGTTGGTTTTTCTTTCACTCTTTAAACCTTGCTTTCACTATTTCTGCCGCTTGCAGCAGCGTCAGTAGTAATAACAAAACCACTGTACATGTTGGAGAGTAGAGCGCTGCATTGTTTTGCACTTCACATCGCTTCGCTCTGGTGCAGAGGTGTGCTGTTTCACCTCAGTCCATGTGCAGAAGCAGCAACTCTTTTCTCTGCACTTCTCTCATGCTGCGTCTCCCACTCTATGTGTGTTTGTGTGTGTGGTGATGTCGGCAAAAAGCAGACGCGCTTGTATGATGTGCGGCACAGCGCTCCCCCCCTCTGCTCGCTGCTACCGTTCGATTGGAGCAGAGGCACCTTTCGTCAGTGCATATTTACTTCCGTTTGCCTTTTTTCCCCTCTTCAGTCGGTGCGGGTCGCCGGCGTTTTTCTTGCCTCTGCGTCCACGCACCGCTGCGCACTCTCGCCGCTGAGAAGCAGCGCTGCGGGGAGGGGGCGAACCGCACACACACACACACACACACACACACAGAGAGAGGGTGACAGACATACGCACAGACGGAGAGAGGGACGGCACAGCAAACGCAGGGTGAACGAAGGTCAACAATCATAACAAATAGACGAATTTTTCAAGAAGTAAAGAAAAATAAAACAAGTAAATCCGCTTGTATATACTTATATATAAATGAATATATAAATAAAGAAATATATATATATATATATATAGAATGAAGACACACAATATCAAAAAAAAAATGAGGTATATGGAATAATGATGAAGACCAAAGAACCGAGCGTGCCGTTGAAAGGGGAAAAAAATAAACAAGGTACCCAACTGTCCTCTACTCTCATTGCATCTGCATACAGAAGGAAAAGTATATATAAGGGGAGAAGCGTGAGAGTCAGAGAGAGGGGGAGAGCGGGTAACCAAGTTGGAAACAGCGGGCGATGGTGGAGAAGCGCATACACATAAAGAGCGGAGGTGGCATGCACAACTCACTCGTGAAGGACACTGCCGCTGCTGCTGCACGCAATAGTCCTCACGTTACATTCATAAGCGTAGATACATGCACATACAGACACATACATGCCGATATAAAAGAACAGAAGCAGCAGTAATCATAATAGTGGCCGCAGTGTCCGTGTTGCCACATCGCTTATCATTATTATTGTTATTATTTGCATTATCATTAACCCTCCCCGTTGTGCCTCAGACATTGTGTGTGTGTGTGTGTTGTCGCACACAAATACACACATAAACGCACACACTTGGTGGAGGGACGGGAATAACGGGGAATAGTCCTACGGGGTCGCAGCAGCAATTGCGACACGTCACAAGAAGAAACATCAGCACACAGTTTTCAAAAATGGACCAGAGAGAAATTCTAGAGAGAATTCATCCCCATCGCACCGTCGCCGGCGCAAGATGGGATACAGTGGGTCAAACAGAACACAAAACAAACAAGATTTCACAGACCAAGAAGAAAGCAAAGAAATACAATGAACAAGCACAATCAGAGCACCCCCCACCCCACCGCCACCACACACACACACAGTGCATGGCAGCAAAAAGGCTGAAACAAGGAGGCCCACAACTTCGCCGCGCCACACACAGACACACAGAGAGCCGACCAAAGCCATCATAGAAGAGAGGCAGGCCAGCCGATGTGCGCCAAACAACAGCAACAACCAAAACGTACGCATGAATGCACTCACACAAATACATAGACATGGAACAACAGAATGAAACGAACAGGAGGAACCGAAATCAACACGGGACCCCTCTTCAAGGAAGAACCAAAATCGAACATCTTGTCAACTGGAATAGAAACAGCGATGAGAGCAACAGCAGGGGTATCGCCTTCCTTAGACTTCCTCCAGACGCCTGCACCCACACGCGTGCGTGACGGGCGTGGAAAGCAGCGGAGGGCTGCGGACCTATTCTGTGCCAGCCACGCTCTCTCTGGACCCAGAGACACACAGCTTGGGCGAAACCAAAGTGGTGAGGAATGAACAACACGAGCAGCGGTAGGGGGTGGGGTGGGTGGAAAAGGTCTCGATGAAATATATA